>NW_006916121.1:0-76573 GCF_000464535.1 Endocarpon pusillum Z07020
CCGCGAATGGACCGCTCCGAAGGCATTCCGCCGTAACATTGCAAAACGAGGGTGGTGAAGATTATACACTAAAGGGTGTCAACAGAACAGAAGAAGTTGTAAGTAGGTGCAAGTAATGCAGACCATTGACAGTACAATAACAGCATCATCCATGCCAGGGCTTCGTATGAGACGGAAGCGTGTGTATAGTCTAGCGGCAACGCAAAGTATGGAAAGACTTGTCAGTCCACTGTAGACTCCAATTATCATCGGTGCCCTGGTCTGATCACCTCCCATTGGAGCTGGGCCAGCAGCTTCTGCCATATTCGAGTTTTAAAGAGATACTGCCGTGGGGAGGAGAATTGCAGGGCATCAAAATCTCAAACGAGAGTAAGTATGGCAAAGAGTTCCAACGAATGCATCTAAGCCACCTGGGTCAGGCCTCAAGATATAGCCTGAATATACCCATGGCAGCACAAGACTGACGCATACTTGAGGCATATACTTACACATATAAATACTATGGTAGGAGCTTCAACCCAGCATAGCTAGCAAATAGGAAGGCCGGCCTGGGGCTGTCCAAGACATAACCTGCATGTTGGTCGCCAATGATATTTTCAAGGTCTCATCCTTGGTCTAGGTCAGGCAGTCAAAAGCCCGCTTTGTTTTCCGTGAGAAGCCTAACTATTTATTTAAGCTTGTTCGGCTAGTACGTAGTAACTCTAGCTGAGACTCGCCACCACCACCTGCACTAGCAAGCGGCACAACTCCGTCGATCTATGCGCCTATGACAGGCTTGTACATTATCCAGTCGGGGCAAGGTCCGGGCCAGGAACAAACGATCAAGGGCCGGAGGGCTGCGACAGAGTGACTAGATGAAAATAGAAAGTCATTGCAACCTCGGAAATTCTCGTGTTATATAGAATCCAGTAAGCTAGAAGATTGTTCTACGAGAAGAACAAGTTCGAGACTATCAACAGCAAGATAAACGAGTCAAAGCTTAATAACAAAATGCTTTCACTGACTAAATAAGAGTGGATAACATTTTTTAACTACGAAGACTATAAAACTATCTGGAAAATAAATATACTTATTGTCATGCGCAGTAGGGCAGGGCAGCCTGCGCCTGCCAGGCGGGTAGCATGCGCCAAGGATAGGCCGAATTGACGCACAAAAGGCGCCAAATGCACATAGATAGGATCTACACTTTCAACCATACAACTCAGCGCCTTTTCTGCGTCTTTTCTGCGTCTTTTCTGCGTCTTTTCTGCGTCTTTTCTTCGCCTTTTTCTGTTAGGCCGTGGCCGTCTAACATTTATATAGACAGTCATCTTCAAAAAATGCAACGTACGTGAGTCTTGAGAAGTCAATCTGCACTTGCAACTGCAAAAGAGGCTGCAGATATTTTTGCTGATTAGGAGGGGACAAATTTTGTGACATTTGACAGTACGAACCAAGATGAAACGGCTCGCCGCCACGTGGTGTCTGGGTTAGGAGCTGTCAAAAACGGTGGTTGTTGTCCTGGAAACGATCGTTGTGAGGTAAACCTTTCGTAGTGGGCTGAGGACTTTCTTTCCCAAACATCAGGCTGTCTTGAAATGCATTTGGCACACTGCGATAGCTGGACTGACCAATAAGAAGAAAAGAATTCATAATATTCTCGCATTTTAGAGGACGACTGGTCATGTCAACATTATTATTAGTAATCTCCGTACCGTATGGAGAAGAAATGGCATCTGGTCGCAATTGCTCAGCTAGCCCGGAGAACCAGGGAGATAATTTACGCAACACCGCACTCCCGTCCCATAAAGGTAGTTCTGTCATCAAATCCTGCCGCGCTTCGGAGGCAAGTACGCCATTTCATATTTACCCGTCCGAAATCCCCTTGTGGTTTCGAAGCCACCATGTCCTGGCCCCTCTACCCGTACATCCTAAAACTCTCCACCCCCAATGTCGGTGTCTCAACCAATCGATTCATCGGCACACCTTCCTCTTTCCTCCTTTCGAAGAACCCTTGACATTCTCCCACGATCTGTGCCCACTCGGCTAGCGCCCGACCCGCATACCTGGCATTACCTAAGCTCTGCGGAGTGGGCCTCCTCGGCTCCACCTCCTTCAGCTCCTCACCTTTCTCCTCCTGGCGTAATTGGATCAGTTCTTGAGCTGGTGGTGGCAGTTTCGGTGGGCAGAGACGACGATTCTTGCTGGGCCAATTAGGACGCTCGAGCCATTCGAGGGAGAACTTGAAGGAGAATGGTTGATGAGGTGGTGTCGAGGCGCGATGGGGAGGGGTATCGTTAGGCATTGCACCGCTGCGGATGGAGATGGTGTCGGATAAGCTGGCTATGTCGCTGCTAATGACATTCGAGGATTCGTCTGGGCTTCTGGGTGGCGTGACTTCGCCGGGACGTGCATTACCGGGTGTGCTGAATGGTATGATGCTCTTCATGAAGCTCCAGCGCTTTTTGGCTGGGTTGCGAATTGATTCACGGCCGGCGGCGCCATTGGAGATGGCGATGCTCGGTGTTGTAGGTTGAGTCGAGGGCATTTGTGAGAGAACTTTGTCGAAAGAAGTAAACATACTAACTGGAATAGGTTGGCTGTCATTGCGGATGATGATCAGACGTCGTCCCGGGGCTGGACTACAAGGCGCTGACGAAGGCATTGTAGTGTCGTGCTCTTCCGCCTCATCCTTTAGATAGAGGTAAGATGCCCAGCTGCTATTGAGCCTGTCTGCCAGCGTTTCATAGATTGCAATGTCGAGTTCGCTCGCATCGCCATCATACCTCGCAGTGCGCCAACACAGGAGGCGAAGGTAGTATGCTCGCACCATAGGACACCAATGACTGAAGTGCTTTTCGAAAAATGATGGTTCCAAAAGCCAATCCAAGCAAAGTTCCTTTCTTCTGTCTTCATTAGAAATTAGAATATTCCAAGTGCTGTATACAAAAGCTATGAGTCGAATCTCAGTCAAGGTGTTGTGGCTGTCCATCATTTGCTGGCAGACCTGGAACCAGAACGCCCAGTCCAGGATCTCCGTTTCCGGATGACTTTGATGATATCGTGACATGATGGCTAGAAACTCTTCCATAAAATCGCAAAGAACAAAACATGCGTCGTGGTTATAAACTGATATCTTCCTGGTTGCAGCCTTGACAATGTCGGCGAATGATTCCGCGTAGAGCTCACGCAGTCCTTGAGAATCCGGATTCTGGTCCGCTAGCAAGTCACGCAGGAGCATAATGAGCCTGTTCTCAGCCATGGAGCGCGCTGCATTTGCAGTTGTTAGTGGCATAGTGGCCGCGGCATCTGGAGAGTCCAGGTCGTCCACAGCGCTAGAAGCAAACATATCGCCCTGTGGCTGTCCGATTTGGCGGTATAGTGTAGCTTCTAGGACAGTCAAAATTTGAGCGTGAACAGGCACCAGTCCAGGAATACAGGCACGTTTCCTTTTCTCGGTCACTCCGGGAAGAATATCAGCGACAAGAACATGAAACTGCTTGGTGAACCCAAAAAACAAATCGCTGTCACGTCCACTCCATCTGCTCATCCAAGGTCCGTACCAGCGAATATAGGCTGCTCCAAATGGTAAAGGCGTCCTGTGATGCAGATATCTGACTAGAGCTGCATGCGATGTGATCGCGAGACTCCTAAGAGCAGGCGGAAAATGCGATGCAACCTCCACCGACGTCGCTCTGAGTTTGAACCCTCTCGGGACGTCAAGCTCAAGCAGTATCCTTCGAAGTGTGTCTGCGGACAAATGCCACAGTCTGACCAGAATATCTGCCACCCCCGGGCAGAAAAAGAACGCATATGCACAAGCCTTGCCACAGTAAGCAACTAAGCTTGCTGGAGCGCTTCTCATAGACATCTTATCTACCACGAAGGCCATTTGTGACAACAAATTCTGCACGAAGATGTTTCTGACGTTGTGATGCACCGATTCAGTCAGAAAGTCTGAACCACCGGACTCCAGAGAGCTCGTAGAGGTCGAAATGGGCATACCGAAACGTTGAACAGGTGGCGTCTCTGCTTGCGTTGGAATTGGATACGGAGGTATCCTCCATTCTGGTCTTACCATGACGCCTGCAACACCTTCAAGAAAAGATGGTCGATCCGTGCCCGAAATGGATTGGTTGTTCCTGCCGTTAAGCATTTCCAGGAGACCAGTCCACCATTTGTTCAATATCATTACTCGACGGTCCAAATCTTCAGCACGAAGTGTTTTATTTGAAGGGTGATCGGCGTATTTGGCAAGAAAGGGGAGGAGGGAAGTCCGTATTACGTTTGCTTTGAGAGCACTTGACTTGGACTGAAATCTAAGAAACATGAGTACATAGCCTGAGTGGTCGCTCTTTAAACTCACTTTTGAAAATCACCTTCGAGGGTTCGGAAAACACTCCACAATGGATCTTTCTTCTTGTTGGTATCCAAACTGGCAGAAGATAGTCTGTCTGAAGATAAGGACGAAGGAATGGGCGGAACCTTCATTGAGAGAAGATTTGGCAGCTTGTCCAATGAGCTTTTGCTTCTTAATGATTGCAGGGAAGGCTTTTTAGGTAGTTTAAGCTCTGTCTCGCTCTTGTTCATATGCATAATTGCACTAAGCGGCCTCCTGCCGAACTTGTTCTGTAGAGGCGGTCGCTGCCGTGGTGCAGGGCTGATTTCTGGCGACGCGTTTGGCTTGCCATCCTCGACATTGGAAATTTGAAGAGGCGGACAAGGTGCTGTTGGCTGAGGCGTAGAGCCGGGCTTGGAAACAGTTGATATGGATTGCTTCTTGTCTGGAGTGGTGTTATGTGATTTAGCCAGCTTCCTGGCCGCTTTGGGAGACGGGGAAGGTGATCTCGAAGACGAAGATCTCCATGATCTTCTGGCAAGGCTGCGAAAGGTGCTGGAAACAGAACGGCCAGGCGAGGGCCTCGGTTTCTCCGTGACTTCAACAACAGCAGGCTCGTTGGCTTCCTTTCCCTTTGCGCCTTCAAAATCTTCTGGGGAGAGAGTGAATTTTCGGACAGCAACTTTTGTCTTCCCGTTTCTTGATGCACTCCGTAACAGTTCCTTGCTGGGCACATATGGCGATTGCCGGTTGTTGGGTGATCCATCCGGTGAAAGGGCTAAGACATTGTCTGAAAACGTCCGCTTAATGCCTTCGGGACGCTGCGCTTCTTGCACGCCAGGAAGGTGTGTGTAGCTAGCAGAGCGTGGAAGTCCATTGAATTCGTCTTGGGTGCGAAGGGACTCGGGAGGAGGAGAAGTATCCGGATGTACCGGCTTCAAGGCGTGTACCTGGACGGGGGGTAGGATATCCACCTCTGCACCAAGAGTGAACATGCTAAGAGACCAGCTCTCATCGAATAATTTGGTAGCCGGTCTACTCGTGCACAAAGGCCATCAGACTCTGTGCCAGTCAGAGAAATGTCGAGCAAGTACCAGAGTGAATGTGCTCAAATGTCGAGGTGATTTCGACGGCTGTAAGCGAGTGTAAAAATACAGATCAGAATTTAGCAACGGCGGGTAGCTTCAATATGTGCAGAGAGACTGAAGTGCGCTATACGGTCACTGTAAATTAAATGCAAAATAATGATAACGAGAGTAAGAGTGTTGTATGGACCTGGTAGTAGAGAGACAGCGTCAAGATCCTTTGCCGCTGGCAGTGCACATCACATTGGGGCTTGGGGGTCGGGAACGCGGCTGGAGGCCAACCGAACTCTATTTTATCTAAAAGCCTCCCTTACTTCTCTGTGCTCCGTACCGAGTTGCTGACGATCATGATCATCCTGGCTCCACTCTATGTCTCAAAAGCCTTTATTGCGCCTTGCACATGTACGGGCGCTAGCTGAGAGAGAGAGAGTCATCAATCTAGGGGTATTTACTTTCCATCATCGCCAATTTCTTCCCTTGAAACCCTTCGGAAAGCTACCAGTCCATCCTGTAGCAGTTTGTTTCTTTAGTTCTGCAAGTCGTTGCTTCTTGCTCTGGATTGGCCTGATTTCCAACTTGCCTGGGGCTGTGTGATTCCAGAGCACGTTCTCTAAGACGTTTCACTACATCCAAGTAATAACAGCCCGAAGTTGCATACAGATGAAGCGGGACAACAAGGCAAATCTATCCACCATGTGTTATCCTAGTTGCACATTGAATTCGTTTCACGTTTAGCAAGGGTAGTTGGAATTTTAAGCTAGAGAGCATGGTCGTAGCGAGGAGAGTGTCCAGTACCAGAACACGCCTGGATCTTCTGAGATCTTGCGTCTAACCCGATCATATATAATTTCGTGGAGGTGGCTTGGAATTCCAGCAGTCGACGCACTTCTATATCGCCAACTTCAGCGGAGTGGAAATCTCTTGGGGACTGTTTTTTGAGCACATTGAATTCTGGGCTGATGCTGGTGGTGTATTTACATGAGGACATAACGCTGATACTGTTCTTCTTTCAATGTGCTGCTGGCTGCTCTTCGTCCAAATCTTTGAGATCTTCGAAATAATCCCCTTCAGGCTCCTGGGCCTCTCCTGAAGACGCTTGCCCTTCCACCTCAACAGCAGAATTCTCATATTCCTGCACCTGGTTGGTTATGCTCGTCTCCTCGGGTGATTTAGGAGGCTTTGGCATGGTGAACTTTTGGACATGACCTTCGGCGTCGGCTGGCTTGGCTGGGGGTGGCTTGTATGCTCGAAGCTCTCTCAGGTACAGATCTTGGATAATGTCGGCTGCAACTATTAGAACTAAGTGCGTATATGATGGTGGAGGCTGTCATACGTTGTCTGATGGCAGTAGCAGCAACAAATTGCCTACGGTTAAGAGGAGTGGTGTTTCGAGCTATGCGGGCCGCGAGGGAGCTCTACGAAATCAAGATCAGCGTAATGATTCAGGAGAGTGATATGCAGACAAGTATGCTCACTGATGCCCTTAGCGATCGAGGCGTCATCTTGTCAACCCTGGCTCTTCGGTTTGCAAAGGTTTGGAAGGGGTTGAGGACCTTTGGGTCAGATGTTACGGAGGACCTTTGGGAGCTTGGTCAATTTGCCCGTCTGTCAAGCCGGACGGTACTAGGTCCAGATCGTACTAGTGTCATCTGGCGTGACACCCTCCGACTCTTGCCGCCGGCGCCGCCTTCACCAACAATGAATAAGGCTCTTCTTCATCCTCAATCTTTCTCCCGCCACTCACTCTTTCAACCACTTCGACGCCTTCGCCGTGTTCGCAGTATTGAGCATCAACTCTATCAGTAATTGGTCTAAAACATTCGGAGCCTGCTGGCAGACTTTACCAACTCACTCACCACCAAAACCTTGAACGACTTCTCACCAATATTCGTGGGCTTTGCCAATAGCGCACGCTTCCACGAGGCCTTTACTGGTTCATACTGGCGAGAGAGTCACTATCTTAACAGTTACCACTCGATACCTGCGCTCCATACCTCCGCGAACGAACGGCTTGCGATCAACCCACCAGACGAGATTTGGTAGCTACGCTTTCTTAAGGTACACCTCAGACTTGTCCCACACATCTCTGACTTGATCCTTGCAAATGCAGCCATCACTTCTTTGTTTTATTGGCTTTGATTACGACACAGCTAGCTGACATGTGCCCTCTTCTCAGTGCAGAGGCGAAGGACTTTGGTCTCTTTACCCAGATCCTACTACTAGTTCAGCCTTCGCCGCAAGTTTGTGTGGGCTAGGCACGGTCCCGTCGTGTTAGACGTACCGGTGATAGCCACGTGACAGAAAAAGTCTCGCTAGTTACAGTCTCCTCTTCTTTCAATACCGCCAAACTGTATTCCCCACTTTTCGTCAAGCTCATTGCAAACAAACATAGCCTACTCGTCAGCCATAGCGGTATCCAAAAAAGAAATCGGAAGCGAGTTCAAGGCAAACCGATCAAGCGAACTGCCGGTAGAGATTTGGAGAAGCTTATCATGTCTGGAATACCAGGTATACCGATTGACGAAAACGCCAAACCTGGTGAGCAGGCGCCTCAGCCCTATCGAGAGAATCTGAGTGTTATCGTGACGTGCCCGGACTGCAAGGAATACCCACCAAATTTGGTCAATGAAGGAGCCACTCTCGTCTGCGCAAGTTGTGGCATGGTGCTTGAAGATCGTGTTGTTAGTATGGAGAGCGAGTGGCGAACCTTCAATTCTGATGAGGGCAAAGGAGACGATCCTAGTCGAGTTGGCGAGGCAGAGAGTGAGCTTCAACTGGGTGACCACCTTGAAACAAGAATATCGACCAGCCAGGGGAGCAGCAAAGCATCGCGCATGCTAGCAGCGGCCCAAAACAAGCAGTCTAGCGAGAAGACAAATAAAAGCCTGGCGTCAGCGTTCAGGCAGGTCGAATTTTGGGGGGAGAAGGCCGCCCTGCAGAAGAATATTCGTGACAATGCTAAGAGGTACCTCAAGCAAGTCGATGATGCGAAAGCTTTCAAAGGGAAGCAACAGGACGCGGTTGTAGCAGGTTGTATCTTCATCGCATGCCGACAGGCGCAAGCAGCACGAAGTTTCAACGAGATTCATCAGCTCACCCAAGTGCCCAAGAAAGAGATCGGCCGGGTATACAAGCATCTCGAGAAATTTCTGCGTAACGCTGACGATGTCAAGCTCAAGCGGATTGAGGCTGAAGGTGGTATCTTCGATTCTGCTGCGGCAGCCTACAAAAACACCAAATCTACAAATGCTTCAGATCTATGCGCCAGATTCGTCAACATGCTCAACCTTCCAGTCAAAGTCGAGGCCTTCGCAAGAGATATTGCTAACAAGATCGTTTCGATCAATGAGCTTGCTGGCCGTTCCCCTCTGTCAAATGCGGGCGCCTGCATCTACTTTGCAAGCCATTTCGTTGGGTTGGGCAGGTCGGCGAAAGAGATCAGCCAAGTGGCAGGTGTGAGTGATACCACAATCAAGGGGGCGTACAAGTTCTTGTTCAACGCACAGGACACCCTGATTACCGAGAAGTTTCTGAAGGCACCCTACAATGGGGATCCAAAGAACCTGCCTCAAGTCCAGAATTAAATGTGGTGGATGATAAGTTCGGGACCGAGAACGGATAACCCAGGGCTCAGTCAGAGTGCTAAGGCGAGCTCCGGTGAAGATGGACACCGATGAATTTGGCTCGCCATCAAATCCCCAAGATTTACCCCTTGCAGCTCTGTCGTGCGCTGGACATCTGCTGCTTCTACCATGATACCCATGCATTGCTTTTTTCCATCTATTTACTCGCGCGACGCGCGTGATATACTCATTGTCGAGCCTCTATTATGAAGCAATTTAGACCACGACGGGAAGGCGTTATGTAGCAACCGTCTTTACACACCAAGACCGCAATGATCCCACGATCACCAGGAGAGGCGTTGCTTGGAACTACCTATGGAGGCAAACGGGGGTGGCGGTGGTCTTTGTGCCTCGAGTCTTGATCCGGAGGGAGGTTTGATGGGTACTGCTCTCCTACGTCACATGCATATGCGAGGATGCGAAACAAATTCTAGGGAAAAAAAACCGGAAAAGCTAATGAATAGTAATCGACAAATATTTTAAACATGCCATACGCTGCTTAATATAAATTTTCTCGTGAAGTAATGCAGCTAATGATCCGCTCGTGTGCCACGTACTGTACAAAAAGTGGACCAAAGCGTGTCTTCTGATCTCGCAGCATTCCTCTACCTACCCACCTTACTAGGGCGAGACCTGTAGGCGATCGTATGACATTATCCGCTGGAGCTTTTACCGGCACAAAACCCGTTCGCGAGGAGTGTGAAATAACCATACGGCTACTAAACCACGAGAAGGCATGGATCCCAGGTTTTTGCGGAGCAACGTTTTACGTAGAGAGGTGGGCGCTAGGCAACACAGAGAGTAGAGAGCACGAAAGTGATCGAGTTCGAATCAGTTCTGTTCTTGAATAGGAAGGGGAAACGTATTGAGGTTTCAGATGGAGGAGACTAAGCACTGAAGTGGAGAAGGTGTGTCATAGGGGCTCGGTGCGGAAAACCGAGCATGTGCCAGACTCAATCCAGTGCCTGGGATGACGTGAGCTACTGAGCTGGGGAGGATATAGCAGAAGTTTGGTGTTTTGAATTATTCTCCTGTTGGGTTCCTGAAGATTTCTCAAGACGAGATGGTGTTGATTGGGGAGACGTCTTCTCCGATGTAGGTGGAATTGTGATCACTTGGGGCCGCCATTTGAAGGAAAGCTGGGAGATTCCTTGAGCAGTACGCTTTCGCCGGGTTGGAAGTTGCTCTGTGGTTCACTTGTGCTTGTCGGGTCCTAAGCGTGATAGTCGTTACCATTGCCTTCGAGGGGACTTGTTGTCCTGGTGTCCCCTTGCTCCGCACCATCGGCGCCAGCGCATGCTCACTGTTCGCTTTGCTCGCTGTTGATGGTTGCAAATCGCGACTTGCAGAGGAATATATCCATTATCGTTCTGGTCGAACATGGCGGACGTCAATTTTCGCACTTGAGGGTCGGGGAACTTTCGTCGAAGTGATCTTGCTCCCTGTCCAGTTTTGTCTGAGTACTAACGGGCATGATGGCTCATTTCATGCTTGATTCTGCCTTCCAAAGCATCTTCGCCATATCTATTCTCTTCACACTTTGTCTTTATACAACATGTTAGAAAGTGCCCATATACTCTTGTGCTCCTCCAAGAATACTAGCATATGTGCTGTCGCGTAAAGCGTGGTCCAATCTGCGATGCCTGGCATTGATCCCTTCGATGGCATGCCTAAGCAAATGGCGTGGATGCTACAAGCTCACGAATGAGCTTGAGGAAGTGAATGTAGCTCTTCTACGAGGAAGCCAGCGTCCCCCCTTAGGATTGCTAGTCCCATTTGAGGTGGCTGTAGTAGCCAAAGGAGCAGTAGCCCTCGCTGCCGAATACGGCGGAGGAGCACCTCCAAGTTTAGCCTCTTCAACAGCCCTAAGAAAGAACTGTATGATTTCTTCTGATGCATTTTGTTTCTCAAGTAGACTTATCGCCATTTTGAGTTGAATTGCTGGTACCTGATCGCACACGAACATAAGCGATATCAGAATAAAAGATGTCTTGAGCTGTTGTAAAACTGATCTGACCCCGTCGAAGCGAGGTGCAGAATAACGCCAGGCCAAATGCTGCTCCCACGGCCGGTCGACCGTACTGTCGAGTGCCTGAGCATTAAGCCATGTACTCAACCTTTCAATGGCCTCGTAGCACTCAACCACCAGCGCCCTGGCCGCGGCCACATTCCCATCTAACGAAGTGGATAAGTCGCGTCGCTTTTGAGATGGATGTTATGAAGCTTCTGAAGCACTGACACTACGAGGTCTGGATCGGCTGAGACGCTTGCATTGCTCGGATCGGCAGTCCTGAGCTGGCCTGAGAAGATGCAGAGCATTGTTGACGCCCGACCTCCTCAGTCTGCAAGGTGGAGAAGGCTGGTGGCAAGATCTATACCAGCGACTTCTGACATACCTTCAGGTTAGCGTAAACGAGACAACATATATTTGTACAGACAAAGAAGACTAAGGGCTGATCGTCGAGTCCTACTAAGTACTTGTACCGAGTACTTATACGACCGAGTCTGGAAGTCATGGGGCTCTGTGCCAAGATCCGAATATTAGCCGAGTCAACCTCCCAACTTTCACTTGCAAGACGTGTTGTGACTTGTGCAGGCTAAGTTGCGGCAAACACTGGCTTCATTTTCGAACAGTAGTCTATACGGTGCGATGAGGCAATGGTCGAAAAGTCGAGAGGCACGGCAGCAGCCTTTCCGGATCTCTCAAACAAGCTATCCAATCCGCCCTCTAAAAAGTCCCTCTTCGAACGCCAGAAAGCAGAAGCCGAGGCAAAGCGAATACGCGAGGAGAAGGAGACAGCGGCGGTCTACGAAGACTTCGTGAAGAGCTTTGACCAAGATGACGAAAATGAAGAGCTGTTGACAGCGGTGGGACATGGCACGAGTGGCAGGGGAGCATTCGGCGGGGGCAGAGGCGGTATATTCGGTGGCGGAGGAGGACCAGGAAAGCGCCATTTTACTGCCCGCGGAGGGAAGAATAGCGGACCAGGAAGTCTGGGTCCAGGTCCGGGAAGCAAGAGTAGTGGACCTGGGAGTCTCGGTCCCGTCCCGCCAGCAGGTGGAGGATATCGTGGACAGAAGAGGCCATTCAATGAATACGGCAGAGATCGAGATCACGAGCGAGATAGCGGAAATGGCATGTTCTCTTATGATGACCATGACAGATCCTCCTCTGGTGCTGTCTCGAGTCTGGACGCCGCTACAGCATTCCGCACAGATGAAAATGAAGACCAAAAGGCTGCGGTGGAGAAGGCAGCCCCGAAGCCAACGTTGCATCTCTCCTCGCTACCGCCGGGGACATCTCCCGCACTCATCAAGTCGATCATATCTAATTCATCCATTCCCGTGGACAATGTCCGCATCCTGCCTAGCAATCACTCCAGTCATTCTTCAGCAGACCGCAAATCCACCTCGGCAATCGTCACCTTGCCCACTGACACCCCGGCAGCAGATATCGACACTCTCGTCTCCCAGCTGCAGAACAAGTATCTAGGCTTCGGCTTCTACTTGTCCCTATCACGACATCTTTCCTCCACTACTCTCGGTACTGGCGGCGTTACTGCGCCCAGCACTTCCCTGAACAACCTCCCCTTCGGCGCCCGATCCGTCCCGCAACACACCAACCTCAGCCGTGGCGCTCCTCCACCAGGGCTTGGCGGCCACAGGGGCGGCTTCGCACCACCAGCAAGCTACACCTCCTCAAGCCCCTACAGTCAGCGCGGCAGAGATCAACCAACCCAAGTGATCGTCAATCCACCTTCGGATCTCAAACAGTTAAAACTAATTCACCTTACCCTCGAAGCACTTCTCACCCACGGCCCAGAATTCGAAGCCCTCCTGATGTCGCGGCGAGAAGTCCAACGCGATGAGAAATGGGCTTGGCTCTGGGACGCGCGGAGTAGAGGCGGAGTCTACTACCGCTGGCGTCTATGGGCTATATCCACGGACGCCGATCTTCGCGGCAGACGAGGAGCCAGCAATGGAGCGCAATTCGTCTTTGAGCATTCCTCGCCCTGGGTACCTCCCGACACGGGGCTAAAATTCGAGTACACGACCAGGATGGAGGAGTTCATCGAAGATGAGGCGTATGATTCGAGTGATGAGGAGGATTACGATGATGATGCGCGCATGCAGCGGCGGAGAAGGGCTGACCAACTGGCTGAGGGAATGGGTGGAGGAGGGGGAGGTGGTGTAGATGCTACTGCTGCAGATGCAGATGGAACGGGCTATCTGAATCCGCTTGCGAAAGCGAAGCTGGTACATCTCCTTGCCAGACTTCCTGATTCGAACACCAAACTGAGAAGGGGAGATGTCGCAAGGGTAACTGCCTTCGCAATTGAACATGCTGGCGAAGGCGCGGATGAGGTGGCGTCCATTATTACCGCCAACGTGCGCAGGCCCTTGTCTTTCACTAGCGCAAACCCGGAGAGACAGCAGGATCAGCACCAGCAACAGCCTCAAACCGCAGCAGCAGCAGCAGCAGAACAAGAGACCGAAGAGAACGCCAAGTCGTCCGCACCGCTGGAGAAGAGAGACACCACCGCGGCAAGCCTCGTTGCCCTTTACATAATCTCCGATATCCTCATGTCCAGCACCACGTCCGGCGTCCGTCACGCCTGGCGCTATCGTGCTCTTTTCGAAAACTCGCTCAAGCTCCAGGAGACATTCCAGTACCTCGGCGGAGTGGACAGAGAGTTGGGTTGGGGGAGGCTGAAGGCGGAGAAATGGAAGAGGAGCGTGCAGAGTCTGTTGAGTATGTGGGAGGGGTGGTGTGTCTTCCCGCAGGCGAGTCAGGAAGGGTTTGTGGAGGGATTTGTGAACCCGCCTGGTTTGAAGCAAATGAAGGGAGAGGCTGAGATGGAGGAAGAGAGGAAGAAGAAGAATGTGGGAGGGGTGGGGAAGTGGAAGAGCGTCGAGGATGGTGGTGGGGTCGCGAAAGATGAGAAGGGGGATGCGGAGATGGAGGATGTGGATGGTGCGCCCATGGTTGACGAGGATGAAGATGCAGAATTGGATGGTGTGCCTATGGAAGACGATGATATGCTGATGGGCACGGACGAGGATCTGGATGGTGAGCCGATGATTGACAGTAGTGACGAGGAAGCCCAGACGACAGAGCCAATTGCCGAGGTGCAGGGTGGTGAGATGGGATTGAAGGAGGTGGTGGAAGGAAGACCGAGTGAGAACAGGAGTCCCGCCGATTCAAAGCAGAATCCCGTCAAACGGCAGAGGCCTAAAGCTGTCGATATGTTTGCTGATGAGTCGGATGAAGAATAGCATACATGGCAAAGAAATATAATGCCCCAAAATGAATGCCAAAGGGGTCCATGCATACTCGATAAAGAGACTCCTGTCTTAAACTTCGTGATTTTCTATCGCACAGGGCCAAAACGGACAGGGGTTTTCTTTGCCTTATCGAAAACCGATATGGCAGCACTCTAACACGGTAACGAGAAGCTCATGACAAGGGAAAAGGCCCACGTGACATATACTGCAAGGTGTCTTCCACGACTATCAGAACGTTGGGAGATTGCCCGGGGAAGCATGAATGAAGCTCCGTTGAGACTGGTGGCGAGACCGCGCACCCACAGTTACCCATTTGGGTAACGTGGCCCTAGCCGGTCGTGGCTCCAGATAGCGGAATACATTCATATGAAAGCGACATGAATCTCAAGTATGAATTCCAAAACATAGATTTGTGGGCTCTGAACATCGGCGAATTGCTCTTATATGGAGGGTACATCCTCCGTTGCTGCTGAGATTGACTGTTGAACTAGAACTCTGCATCCTTCTTGAGAGCCACATGAACCATGTGATCGTTGATGCGATGAATCGACTTTCATGCGCGAGAGCTCCATTATCCACTCAAGGAGCTGGTCGAGGCTACGAGTTACCGTCGTTTTGTCGCGCAGTTGGTCGATAATGTAAGTCGTCGATCGGGGCTGTAGCCAAGGAAAGATCCATTTGCACCCTATACAGATTGGATAAGTATTGATTGTAGCATTCTCGGTACAGACCGAGGTATGCATCTTACAACGGCAATACGCCTGAGGGTGGCTGACAATGGAATATAGCAAAGACGGTTTAGCATGCCACACGGTATTGCCGGATGTGAATGGCCGGCGAACTATAAGATCATTGCCATAATTCCAACAAGTAAAACGTGAGTCGGTGTTTGGGTCGAAGTCACCTGCTGGCGTATGTCCCACGGTAATATGTCCGCTAAGGCAAAGCAGGCTTGGGAAGCCGAGGAAAATTTTGAGCTTCCGAGAGTGAAGTGTCGCATCGCACGCGGAGGGTGTCTTTTCGTGAGGGCTGAGCACTACCACTTCGGCGTTGCGTATTGTTCGACATGCCTCTGAAACATGAGAGAAGAGATAGCAGGGTTCCTTTAAGAGAACCGCTTTAGACGAGTACCGACAGGAAGCCAGAGGACAGAAGAATGATTCCGGAAATGAGGCACTGTGCTGATCTATGATATGATGCAGTAAGCCTTGGGCAGAAGTGAAACTTCGCACCGCCTCTCGGGGTGGACTGCATTCACAGATCAAGCCCACTCGCTCAGGGTAGTATGAACCGACTGGATGAAAGGTCGTAAAGGAACCGTTGCTTAATGATAGTTTAGAAGCATAAGGTTTCCACGAAGTTTTGGATACTCTCCCAACCAATGGTGATGCAGCATTCTGCAACTCTGAAGGCGGCAAATAATTTGCTGTTGGGCTGCCATCTGCCGTTGAGCCGGAGACATTGCGTCTATCTTCGACATGTGTTACAACATTCGGATTGCCTGATTGCTGCTTCTTGGAGAACAGGAAAAGTGCTGCGGAAGTATGTGGTCTATCATCCTTGGTTGAGTTGGGCTGGACTAAAAGGGGCTCATGGTCTGTTGCGCCATCTGGGTTAACTAATGACGGCTCTTCGTAATCATCTTGAAATGAGAATTCGCGGGGAGGAAGGATGGAGATTGACGGCGTTGTGCTTGGTTCGAGCTGGCCATAGTCTGGGTAGAGTCAGGTGTATAAAAGTCACCTCGCAGAACATTGCAACCTACAAGGACTAGGCACCTCCACTTCACGATCGAGCTTATTCAAGTACTGGTATGCTTCTCGCCATCTATACTCCGCTCTGCCACGAGAAGTCGTTTCGTACGTGCGGTCTTTCATTGTCTTCGCCAAAGAAAAGTCCTCCTCGGAAATGTGGCCACGCTTCAGGTGCATCTTCAAATGATCCTAGACTCATGTTAGGTCGTTTAGGGTATATGATTGTGGAGACAGGGATTCGCACCGAGAACAAGCGGTGTATGTCTGCGGTGCACCAACCGGCGCACCCTTTCGGCCCACCGTACCGCCGAGCGTCAAATTTGTATAAAGGACAAGCAAAATAGAGGCTGCTTGTTGCTGATTCATACTGATGATATGTTCTAGGCTTTTTAGCTCGAGGGGATCCTGTTGTCATCGGTCTTTTGTTTGCGCTATTAGGGCAAGTTGGACTACTGGACGGTAACGACCTCTCCATAGGAAGCGCTCAGATGTTGTGAACTCGAAACTGATGGACCTGGCTATAGATGGACTTCAAAGCGTGATTTCCTGCAGTTCGGTTTTCCAACGGCCTTGTTCAGTCCGATTCTGTTATAACCGTATTAGATGCCCGAGGATGGACGGAAAATCAGGATGGACGGAAAATCAGGATGGACGGAAAATCAGGATGGACGGAAAATCAGGATTCAAATAGAGTAACAGCTGTACATGTAACACTGGCTGGCGACTTATAGCTGATGGTCTTCATGTTAATGGGCAGGCTGCGCTGTTTCAGTCAGCTGAAGAAGTGGAGTAAGCAAGAGCATGGGCATCTTTCTATAAACGCTGTAACTGCTGCGCCTTGGTGTGGACCAAATTGCTTCAGGAACGACATTCGATAGGGAAGACACAAAAACCAGCAATAAGGCGTCCACTAACAAAGACAGGGTATAAGGTGCGGAAGGCATCCGCAGATGTCTATCTGCAGGTCAGGCGAAGACAGTATAGGATGAACAACACTCTGACAGTGGGTTATGATGCATACCTCGGGTCTCCTGCACGTTTCCCCGCGGTAGATCCCCACGTGGCTAGGGTAATAATGCCCGGATGTGCATCCATTGCCCGACAGCTCAGCCCGCGAAATATCGCAATGTCATGTGTAAGCAGATGAGATGAGATTTAGGTAATTGTTCCGGGAGCCCGGTGGTGCCGGAATAAGTTCAGTGACGTGGACTGGGGGAGACGGGAGACAGGGCCGGCCTTCGACTACTAGTACTCGGTTCAGGGGACAAGCACTAGTAGTGGGTAATGATTACATAGTAACTTAGTTGCCTGTGCTTCAGCTAGTTTACAGATGCCAGATTGGTCATTGGTCCTCTTTCCAACCGCCGCCAAGATTACCTAACCAAAATACTTAAGACATTTATTAGCGTCACTTCCCCATACTTTGCCGGACGCAGCTGCGGTCTTGGCGCTCTGAAACGGCTGGGACCGAAGGACCATCCCAAGACAGCCACTAAGTTAAGGCTGGGACGGAACTGAGCCGCTTCCGTCTCTCCCCCGGTGTAGGGCCTTGGCGCCCATGGGGCTATTTCCTCCGAACTTTGTATTTTGATTCTTTGAGCTGATTAGCCTTTCATCATCACGTCCAATCTCATGCCTCCAACAGGCCGTTAAGAAGCTGCATGAAGTGATCTGGGTTTGCCAGCAGGCTCCCAAATGCTTTCGCCCCTCTGCAACCAATCTCATAACGTGCTCGTGGTCTTCAGCATTGCTCAATGACCCCTCCTGACAAGTGCAGTGACATGGAAGGCTTCCGGTGTCGAGTTTCTTGCAAGTGTTCAATCGTACAACGCTGTGTTGATCGATCATCCTGTGCAAGCTTCAGGAAGACAGACACCGCAAAGGTCAAGTTCCGAAGCTTTGGAACTACGAACTTTCGCAAGTCATGGTAACCTCAGCACACTGTTCCTGTCCCATGCCCTTGCCAGTCTACAAATGCAGTGGCCGTTGCCATTGCTCTATTCATTCCTCGTATTACGTCTGATTCCCATTCATTTCTATTTGAGAGTATTGCAAATTGTCACCTGCTGGGCAGAGAATGCCCCTGCTCCCCACCGACACAACATCAAAAAAAAAACGTTGTCAGATTACAGCCATCTACGAAGCTCCATCCGACCCAAGATTTCTTCATCCCCGTGATGGAGTTCAACTCTGGCAGGATATTGCACCGAGGTCACCTTCAATCAGCCTTCATTTGCGAACAGTACGCTGTCCTGCAAACAAAGGGCTTTGCTGTGAGCTTCCAACACCCACCTATTTGATGATTTGCCTTGTTCACTTTTGGGTACAGGTATCTCATTCTCAGGCCGAGTCTCAGTCATCGCCCTGCCTTGGTCAACATAGCATTATCGAGCTCGAACTCCCCAGGTATCAGTCGATTCAACAGCCAAGAATACTGCCGGCAATGACAGGTCTTGTTAGGAAGTTCGACTGGCTTAACCGACCTACCGAAGTGTTACACCCTTCAACCACGCACTACACCTCAACACAGTGCCCGATCCTCAACACTTCAGCTCTAGTCTATATCATCATCTTACTTACTCTCTTATCGATACTCATCGGGGTTTTGGTTGGAGTGTTCGCTCACAATGCTTCCCTGGGCATCGCCGCAACCAGTGCCTTTGCCGCTATTTTGTCATCTATCGCTGGTACACTACTATTACGCTCTCGTCGCCATGATCAATAACACAGTCTGTCTCACTGATGCACGGTAGCATCCATAGACGCGTACCATTTCCAAGAATACTATTGCAATTAGACAAAAGCTTCGGAGCAAGACAGCCTTTACATTCAGCGCCTGTTCTACCGGAACGCTACTTCACAAAGAGCCCTGCCAAATGATGCTAGGTCCATTGCATCAACAGTAAACATTCCATTGGCAGTGTCACGTGCACGCTCCGTTGGCGCTGCCTTGGCGCTGCTTCTTAGATTAGCTCTTGCTGCTCATCAGCTTTCTCTCCTCCATCCACTACGTTAGAATCAATCAAGTAACTCGATCCGTTGCAGGCAGGCAGTGATAGATCTTTACATCTATTCTTTTATTTGCTCCACCTCCACCTCCACCTCCACTCCACTCCCATCTTGCACTTTCTATCTCCTCTTTTCCCTTTTCTTCGTCAACAAATCTTGCTTGTTTATCCTACCCAACTCCGCTTTCACCTCTATTGTCCAGTGCCTTAGGCTGTACAAGATTTCTCGGCTCCCCGTTCCAGCCCTGCTTTATATTCCCACTGGTGTCAATAACACTATGCCAACACGTCCTCTCAATCTGTAGACCAACTCAACGACTCGAATCGTCCACAGTCACTTTGGCTTCGCTTCTGCTGCACTGCTCATCCTTCACCACAACACCTTGAACCGTCATCCAAGATTTAGCGTTGCTATTTCGTCATCCAACGCCCTATCCTCGCAGCTCTTACCAAAGTCTCATTCTGTCACGAACCATTTCCGGAACAAATCCATAAGACGCCCCTTAACCTCTTGGCTGACCAAGGCATGCTGTTGTCTCATCAGTCATTGGGCTTACTTAGTCATCGCGGGCTTGCCAGTCACCAGACGTCTGACTTATGTATTGCTCTTTCAAATTTTATTGAGCCCAGCGTCGGGTCCGAGTATGAAAGCTGACCTCGTTCCCTGATGTTCTCGAGTCGGTGATCTCTGAAACTCACAATCGGACCAAAAGAAGAAAGCCTCGATCTTGTGCCTACCTCCCTTCCTCTCACCTGGGCCAAATCTGGACTCCTCATAGGCTGAATGTGCCTCGGTTGAACATGGTCCAGTCGTATGTCCACTTGCCAAGGAATTTGAGTCGAAGACGATTGAAAGCCCAGCAAGGGCCCGGTTTCTTACTCGGATAGTCTGCGGGTAGGCCCGCTTTGTCATGCGGTGTCTTGGGTTGCTGTGTGTGGCGACTTTGCAGGTACCGGCTTGGCGAACTTTTGGAGGTGCGAACATAGTAGTCGAGGCGCGACGTGAATAGGAAAAGTATGAACTATACCATTATACATAATATAATTCACAGACATGTTTCTAACTTGATTCACCAACTATTCTGCCAAACAACTTATGGGACAAACTGAGTGTGCCAAACCTCGCCTCTAGCTTGGGCTGGATTCTATCTGATTTATCCTCTCCGCAGGCAGCGTACAGCAGAGACAGCGAAAGAATAATCTTGATATTTTATTTGGATTTTAGCTACAAACTACGTTATGTCAACCAAACCAGGTAGAAGAAATGGCTCTGTTCTCTCTCAAAAAAAGGCGCAGGGCACGCAGAAATAAGTACAAGTTGCAGCGAAATTAGCTGCGAGATTGCGGCAGAAATTGACCAATCAAAAGCAGGGGAAACGTTGGATTTGCAAAGAAATAGCGTCTGACACATTACAATTGCACCATTATCATTTCTCGAATTCCATTACAATATAGGGTAAGGTTGAATATCATTCTCTCTTGAGTATGAAATGTGGCCGGTTAAATCGACTGCACGGGTTGTGACAGAAAAGGTGAAGAGACGGTGCGAATCGCGACACCCACCAGCCCCTGTTGGTTGAGAGGTGGGGGATTGTCATTGGTGGCTATGATAAGCTTATTTTGCAGCACTGCACTGCTGCCAGCCAATAACACACAGGGAATTGTGGATAGGTACCTCAGAGGTGAGATCCTAATCACATTACAGTACAATGCCTTATAGTACAATACACACCGTTGAACGTCCAGAACCAACAGCAGGCACTATGCTAGCATCCACGGGGACTGGGATTGATCGCCCTGTCCAATACTTGCCTTATTCTCCCGTCGAAGATTTGGATGTGGGGATGCACTAAAAGTCAAATGATCTAACTCTTTTGGAACTGCTCATACGCTGCTTAAATGCTGACTAATGCCAGACTACCAAAGCTGCACATCTCCAGAGTCATCCATCAAACGTCATCAATGTACGCTAAATTAGCACAATTCATCTGAGCTTTAGCGCTGCATAAAAATTGTGCCTAAAGGAGCGAGCCCTTAGAGCTGCTGTTGGGACCCCCTTATTCTAGAGACCGCCAGAGCAGCCATCCGCCCCCTGTGACCATACCTACGCCCCTAGCACCTAGGAATAGTACGCTAGTGCAAGAAGGGCTAGATATCCCTCATCTTAGCATATATTAATCACATTTGATGCACGACTCTGGACAACACTGCAGTGAATCAAAAGACACATAATCATTGGCTGAGCTGGCTGATAGGAAAGATAGAGAACAGGATTTCTTGGCCTGCCCTGACACTGATTGGTAAGCGAAGTGATGAGGGGGTCATTCTCATCAATGCTATTATTTATCACGCAATCAATGGTGTGACAGGAGTATCAACATATTTAAATCGTCTCTCTCCTAACAATTTGCTTCTCCTCATCAGCAATGCAATTTCTCACCTTCCATTAAGACAAGTAACGAACATCCAACGACATGAGCAGCATCACCAAAGTGGCGTTGGCCGGGGTAAGAAAATGCTCAATCATCCCTCCCAGCTCACCGTCTTATTTCCACTTCCGAAAGAACTGACAACAAGTCGTTACCCAGGCCACTGGCAACCTTGGCCCAGCTATTCTCGATGGACTCCTCAACGCTGGCTTCAAAGTCACAGTCCTTACTCGTAGTAGTAGCACTCACAGCTTTCCCCCCTCCGTCACTGCCATCTCGGTGGACTACAACTCCCTCGACTCCCTCACCAACGCTCTCAAAGGCATAGAAGCCGTCGTCTCTGCCCTTCCCTACACCGGTAACCCCGCTGATGTCACCACGAATCTTCGCTTGGTAGAGGCTGCGGCCAAAGCCCATGTCAAGCGCTTCATTCCCTCCGAGTTCGGTAGCGACACCCTTAATGAGAAGGCCCGTACTCTTCCCGTCTTCGCGGGCAAAGTCGCGGTCCAGGACGCTCTCAAGAAAGAAGCAGCCACCGGCGGCATGACCTACACCGTCGTATGCACGGGCCCTTTCCTCGACTGGGGCATCATGGTCGGCTTCATCATGAACCTCAAAGGAAAGAGTATCAGCCTATGGGACGGCGGTGATCGCGTCTTCAGCGCCACATCCCTCCAAGCTATCGGCAAGGCCACCGCCGGCGTTCTTAAGCAGCTCGAGCAAACTAAGAACCGTGCCGTGTACGTGCATGAGACTGCCACGACGTTGAAGAAGCTGGCGACTATGGGCAAGCATGCCACTGGAGCAGATGGATGGCAGGAGAACGTTGTGTCTATGGATGAGCAGCTCGAGATGGCCTGGGCAGAGCTGAAGAAGGATCAGCCAAATCCGGATAATTTTGCATACAACTTCATCAAGGCGTCCATCTGGGGTGAGGGGTTTGGAGGTCATTTTGAACGCCTGGACAATAAGTTGTTGGGTATCAAGGAGATGGGCGATGCTGAACTGCAGGACCTGGTGAATAGTCTAGCAACAAAGTAGGAATTTGATGCTGGTGGACGCTTGGCCTAAATAAGCCACTGTCGCGTGGAGACGAGAGGTGTGGCTTTCTTCTGCATGTTTGGGCACAGACGAGATATTCTATTCTTTTAGGAATACACGCTAAATTAGTCTCAATCATTCGAAACTGGATCTGTCTACTCTACTCCGTATGCCAGAATGATGGCGAAGAGCATGTTGATGGCTACCATTGACAAGGCTACCATTGCCAGGGTTACCATGCCCCATGATGGCTTGGGCTGGGTCCCGGGGAACAAGACAGGCGACGGAGAAGGCATTCGCACTACTTGTACCAGAAGAAAGATGCCCAAACTCATGAAGCAGACGAGGATGCAGAGCATAAGAAATGCCAAACAAAGCTGCTTTCTAAATTTTAAGGGATAGTGTTGGTTCTTTGGCAACCTTTGATTCCCAATGTGCAAATCCGGCAAAGTGGATGACCGCCAGTATAAGAAGGGCGATCTCCTAAGGGCTATCCCAACCGGCGAGTGGTGTTTGGCTGCGAAGACGTTAATCTCTAATGCTTGGGAGGTATCCACAAGAAATCTGGGGCCAAGTAGAGCAGTTGTGCAAGCCGACAAGGTCGTCCAAAGCTCGCAACAAGAATTCGATATGCTTGACACAATTAAGCTTCGCAAGTTGTTTTTCATTGTCAAGCTGAGCAAATTTCCAACGATGCTCCTGCTTTTCGTGCTTGTGCTTGTATCGTCCGATAACTCTTTCCATGGCCGAGCTTGCAATGCTGGAAGAGCCTCCCTCATTCCCTTCCCAGTAACCCTAGCTGCCGTTAGATGAAATGTTACCTATGACCCGTTGGCGACTTTCTCTTCTCAATCATGTCATACTGGATGCGTGGTGCCGTCTCCCTCTTGCTCCCTCTCTCGTGCTCCTACGCAACGTGTTGCTCCTTTCTTGATGCCGCTTCCCCTCTCCATCAGGAAAGTACACCTTCCATTTTCCCACCATTCAGATAGGCTGCTCGCCCTCTTCTCCCCCTACTTTTCTTCGTCATTCCTCACATATCTTCGCAAGCTGTCTTCGACTGCACACCGTCTCCGGCCTTGGTCCATGTTCATATAATCCTTCCGTAATTCAGGTCTTTCCATCATCTTCATTACCATCATCATTATTATCAGCCTGATTCATTCATCCTCGGAGCTACAACCCGCATTCCACTGACTCTTGGTGCATCTAACGCAGCTGAGGTATGTGCCATCGACTTCTTCATGACAACTAGCTAACCATCATCGCTCAAACAGTTTCGTTATGTCTCGATCTTCCATACTTCCGTTACATACCTCCCTTGCCTGTCTGGATCACCAATTTATGCAGCTTGGAAGAATCGATCTCATCATCAATATTCAGTTGAGGGAAATCCTTTGCCTGCGAATGGTATGGGAGACATGACACGTCTTGTCTACCCATGATGGTTCAAACCCTGATCAAGGCGTTCGGATGCTGGCTCAAAATCCTGGTCGAGACACTTGACTCTGCAAGTTGCAACCTCACTCAGTCAGCGACTGACCCTTTTTGGGTCTTTTCTAGGTCTTCCCCGTCCGTCCCACTCCTTTTGGGCGGTTCGAGGCACTGCTATATGTTGCGAGAGGATGGACTTCGGTTGACCTGTTGGTTGCATGCGTTGCTGACTGGTTGTTATGGGGGTTTGTGTGGTTTCATCTTTTGTGTAGCTTCCGAGGAGATAAGTAGCTGCAATGAAATTTTCCTACATGAATCATGCATTCTTGAGCCAAGTTCACCAAGTCTTCCCATTTCCAAATGATGTTTGGACGGGTACAGCTCGCCTGCCTCGAATTGACGAATCTTCGAGTTCTACCGGTTCTCATAGTATACACCACTATTGTGCCGCTGGCTCACGTTCCTTTCTCACCAGTAGCTGTGGATGGTCGCGCCATAGTTTTATCCTTGTAAAGCCTCCGGTGAACACGGTGCACTTTCCTCGTGTACACTTTCCGCCCATGAAATTGCGGTTTGAGCGCATTTCGAGCTCCTTCATGAGCCCAACGATTACGGACGTCGCCGGCATGGCCTGGAACCTATTGAGGATGCATCTGACACCTAAGAGACTAAGTGCTTCAATCATCGCGTTGGCATGCCTCATTGGTGACCGCTGACCTGGCGTTCTGCCAGAAAGCCAGCAGCTGTCTAAAGAGTCCAACACCTGCTGACTATCTGTGAATATATTCACCCCCTTCGGCATCGGCCAGTGAATAGTAGCCGCCTGACGCTTTATCTTCTCAGCCGCCCCTGGCATTTTTATTCTTGCCTTGGTGACGACAGTTCCGGAGATGCGCTCACATTGGTCGACGGCCATCTCTAAGGCTTGCGCCACTGCAAGCATTTCAGCGTGCCCTATTTGATGGGCGTTGCGTGCCACAAAACAGCTTTGCCACCATGTGATAGGAAAGTCTCGATCACTAGGGTTGCTGTTGTCGAGACGACGGTGTACGACGCAGAAGCCGCACCCGTCAAGCTTGATAGGTTTGGGCCCCCGCAGGCAAGCATCTGTCCAAAATGACCATTCGTGTGGTGGCAAATGAGGCTGGAGACGAGCCGCTGTTTGAGAGCTGAGAAGGGCATTTCCTTGGGGTAAGATCGTCCCCAAGGGCCTAGCCGGGATTTGTGGCTGTTCTTCCGAAATGACGTTGGGTTCACTGGGCTCCTGGACTCCCATGTTATCAGACTTCGTATCCCCTATCTCTTGCACCGCTTGTTCTCGCGTCTGACTTTCTCTTGATGAGTTCTCCGAGCCCGGAAGCCCCTGAAACAGGTGGTGTTGGTCTTCAACCCAAAGATTTGAAGATGATAAGGGCACGTTGGGAATGTGGAGAGACATGATTTTATGACTGTCAGAGAAGTGGCGGGCAAGAAGATATCGCGTTGCAAGAAAACTAGGGTAGTACAGTCGCTGGTCCAGAGAGGTGATGGAAGACTTGAAAGTTGTTGCGCAATAAGTGATGATGCATCGTGTGTGGATATATATACGTTTGCTTACCGCCAAGGTCCTCTGGATATTGTACAATTATACTCTGGTGAGGACCTTCTCCCAGGCACCAACGATAGGTCAACCGTGGTTGACCGCGCAAGGTGGGTCGGAGACGTTGAAATACATTTCAAGTAAAAGTTGCGCACGTGTACAAGATGATCTCAAGCCGGGGTGAAGTGAGGTTGAGGCAGATGTCTTGAAGTTGGTGACTTAGCGGCGAGTAGCTTTGCACCAGGATTTTGGAAATATCCATATTTGTCTTGAGGTTTAGTGCAGCTTTATTCTTCTCAGTCTCTAAAAGACGATGAGAAGCTCTCACCTTGGCTTCAGCTTTTGTCATGCCTGAGTTTGCCTTGCTGCGGGCAGCTGGGTTTAACGTGGATGATGTGCAGAAGACGAGGTGACCTGCTTCGATGGAGCAACCGCTGACCCTCTAGATTCTTCGAACTGGCGAGAAGATGTCGGTGTTGCCTTCAGCTGCGAGCCAACAACTGCGCCGTCGAAGTCATTCCTTGTGTGCTGCCATTCGTTGAAATTATCTTTAGCCTTTTGGACCACCACGATGTTCCCCACGTCATTACCCGAGTGTCCCTTCAGCGCATTGGCTCTTGATGCTGCCCATGCTTTCTGTAAGCTGGGCCATTCTTGAGCCTTTTGCTTATCTTGATGTCTTTGAAGCACCAAAGCGTGCAAGCCTCTTGTAATACTGACGTTCAACGGGACAAAGCGAAAAACAGATGTGCTGTCATGGGAACTTAGAGTCCATTGGTGCTACAGCGATAAGAGCCTTACTGAAATTGGATAGAAGGGAATTGTGTGACGTTCTGCGGCAGGGGGCAGCGAGCGTCGATATACGTACAATTTCGCCGTACGGTACGGAGTACTGCGAAATTGCATTAGAAATGGACCAATCAAAAGCAGGCGAAACGCAGGGGGTTATGCGTAGAAAATCCAACCAGTGAGCGCTTACAGCGTTTGACAGGAATCGACTCAAGCTCATTCTCAAACTTGGGCATCCCGAAAATCTTGATCATTCGATTGTCCGTAGGACCGCATCGCCAGCCTGCGAAAGTAAACAGATTCCCGGATGAGCATCAAGCAAATTGAAGTGGTCCATGTTCAAAAGGTATTTCCAGACCTGCTAGCCCCCACTGCGAAATTAACAGGGATCCGCCGCTACTTTCCCGAGCAGGACACAAACGCTGTTCCTACGTCATATCGATTTCAGTAACTCGAAGCTTTACACACCACACAGCGGGGGCATTATCATACTACTAACGTATTAAATACATCTTCTCCGGGGACCGGAGAAGACACCTACCCGCGCAGGATCTCGTACTCAAAACGCATTTACCACGTTCACACTAACCTAGTTAGGGGTGGTTGTGCCAATAATTATTTCGGCGTCGCCGCCGCAAACGTCCCGTTCCTTTCCTAGCTAGCGTGGTGTTAATCCAGCCAAGAAGAGAATGCAGTCACAAAGCTTACCAGAGATAGAACATAATGATGCTCGGTGGGCTGTGCAAGCAATAAATACTAGGCGATGTGGTCTGGGACTTTGACCACATCTAGTAATTCGGTACTATGATCAAAGGCTCTCTGCTTGAGTAAGTGAAGCCTGGCGGTACGCCTCAGGGCGCCTTTATTTTTCTCCACCCTTGCATGTAAATTCAGTTGATGATTGGAATTCTGTGACAATTCTCACATGACAAACAAATGCTGCAACGCATAATATTACTACTTGCTGTTGGCTCGTCCAACGTCGCTGCGCAGGATTCGTGTACCACGAGTTCCTGTATCTGTCGTCTATCCCCTCTCGTGCATGAGATCTCATCATCCTCGAAGCAGAAGTGAAGAGAGCCTAGTTCGCAGGAATTATTGTAAGATAAATTGGACAAGGTGGAAAGGCTATTTGATGCTAGTGGCACAAATTCGACCCCATGTGCTAGCCGGCGGGTGAAAGTTTTGACTCAACTAGATTTATTGGAAGGAACGAAGTCCGACCCTGACTGTCTACCAAATACATCAATTAGGACTGGAACAAATGAGAAGCACCCTGTAATTAACATCCGTCTTCTGAACCTCCAGCGAAGCTTCCTGGAGTTCTGGTGTAATATACGAAAGAATGTTCAATCAATGCAGCAAGAGTGGAAGAAGTGACACAATATGCCGTTGAGCTCGATCAAGTAGTAGTTATTAGCAGATTTGTTGTGAGTCGGGTAGCCAACCACCAGCTGATAGTCTGCTTTGATTGCGCATAGCGATTCGCTTAGCAATGTTTACCTAGACATTGTACACACCACACGGACTGATGTTGGCCACAGCAACCACAACAAATGTGTGATGTTGGCTGGCGTGATGTGCTGGAAGAAAGCGAAGGATTCGAAGGCCAAGGCTGAAAATTGAAATCGGTCGAGCTCTGATCACCGTTATAGCCAAAACCAGAAGAGTTACCTTGATGCGTGAAAGCTGGTGTGTTCTGAAGCCCTGTTTCGAATGCCTCCATAGCGAGAAGTCGGCCATTCGATGTCCATGAGTTGCCGGCACCTATACCGGAGGAAGACTGGATATTACTAGCTATTGTCGAGCTGGGAGTGGTCGGAATTGCTCTTCCCATCTCGCTCACACCTCTTTGATCACCTGCAACTGACTGATTCTCATCGATGGCTATCCCTGTCCTCCCACCTGCTTCAGCATATTCTATACTAGTCTCAGTCGACATGTCAGGACCCTGACCATGAAGGATGGATTCCAATCGGTTTTCAATCGACTGACGACGCTGACTCATTTCGCGTCTGACCTCATCCAATTCCTCATTGCAAGCGAGACGTTCATGCAATTTCTTCTCTCTCGCAGCCTCTTTCGACTTCAGTATTTGAGCGTCAAGATCTATTTGGATTTGATCGAGGTCTAGCTCAGCATGCACCCGAATCTGAGTCTCTTTTTCAGCACGCTCCATGTCAAGCAGTTTGATGTTTTCCACTTGTTCAAGAGCAGCAGCGGTAAGCTCCGCAATTGGCAGATTGTGGCCCCTGCCTGGCAATGAAGCTGAGAACTCTTGCTCGTGGTAATCTACTTCGAGTTAGCAGACGTGAGGAAGGGTACGTCCAGCAGCGTTAAGAAACACCTACATGGGTTCTGTATGCCAGCCTGATCATCAGGGAACAGTAGAGCGTACATCTCTCTGTAGCGGGCGGCACCTCTGAGATTTTTGGTTTCTTTCAACCGTAGCCACATAGTGGCATCAATGTCATTATCTCGAAGATGCTTGTTCCCGATATGATCCTGCATAGATATATTAGTGAGTTTGGGAATATGCGTCATTAGTTCTTGGGATCATGTAAGAGATGCTAGAACGACCCACCCTCAAAAGATTGCCAACTTTCTCGTGAGAATATTCGCGACATCCGCCACGTCCACCATACTTTCGGGGATCGTGCTTGAAGAACGGACAAGCAAATTCATTCTGCTTTCGGGGACCCTTCCCGCGCGATTTCCTGCCCTTAGGTTGCTTGTAATTCTCGCCGTCGTCCTCATCCTCCTCCCTGTCTGAGCCCCGAGATATCTGACGCAGGCGCTTGTGGTTTGGTGGGTCAAACTGCTCACTCCTAGCTTTGTCTTTGCTGGTCTTCTAGCTATCACGTTCTTGCTGCCTGCCGTCCTCCGCTCCATCACCTGGGGCAAGAGTGATTGATGCGTCCTGGTGCGCGGGCGACAGCTTTGCGAAGAGCATGGAGATTGTATTGACTTCCTCTGAGGCAACATCGCTGTTTGGTGACGCCCCACACACAATTGGAGTACGGATTTCGTCTCCCAAATGACCTGACTCACCTACTGCTGCTTTCCTAAATACAGAACCAACATGGATTGTGAGAAAAGATCTGTTGATAATCTGTTTTGCCGACTGGTCCTCGTAGAGGCCTAGAGCTGCTGCAATAGGGAAAATAAACTTCTCGAGGCCGTATGTCCTGTCAATGGCTTTCTGGGAACAAGTTATCATGTCACCGATCTCAGCAAGTATAGGCGAAGTATCCAAGGGCGACTCGATTTGATTCGAAGCAATGACTTGCGTTTGCGAAGCTCGTGTAAACACGTCAATAAATTTTTTAGAACACGATTGCTTGAGATCAATTCCGTGATGTGCTGATGAGGATAGAGTCCCGCGAAGCTCACGTTTGTTGTCTGGTTGCGGCTTGGTATATGTGCGCGCTTTCCTGGGCAGAGAGTATCGAGGTAGAACGACTGTATCCATGATGACGATTGACTAGGTCTTCGTGTCGTTAGTCATGTTCCAGAGACCCCAGCAAGATTGCTAGTTCCAGCCTCGCTCTCAGTGAAAGTAGGCCGAGTGAGTGTAACTGACTCTTGTGGACCAAAGACAATGGGTAGCATGAAAGCTGAGTCGGACGACCCTCCGAGAGGGTACGGTACGATTCTGAGGTAGAAGTGTCACATGATATAGCGATGGATCAGTAGACCAATCTAACAGCAAATGTGGCACGGTAAAGGACAACAACGAGCGTTGCAAGGAGTCTCCTTCGCTGGGAGGATAGCGACTGAAATACATGTCGCAAGAACAAATGCAGCAGGAAATCGCGTAGCCAGCGAATAGACCTCTGAACTGGCCCAAGATGTGAAAAATCCTAGTACGATGGAAAGGCAATCTTGAGAAGTGTCGCAAACTCAATTACTTGGCCAAGCATATTGGAGTACACCATATGCCATCCCCAAGTTGACCTGACTACTGGAAGACAAGTGACGTTGTGGAGAACGGGAACAGCGCGGAGCCGCATTGCAGACCCAATGAGTCACATTCTCAGCAAGTCAGGTTCTGCATTTGGCAAACATGAGTGGGGTTTTGCATCAAGCTGCACCGCAGTGAGCGCACACTTGACAGAAATTGCAATGTCTTTTCGGCACAGATATGCGATGTTGGATTGGGGGTGGCACTAATCCGCCTAGCGTCAGGTATCCAGTCAACGGGAAGCCGGTGTCGGTAGGTGAAATGATGCCTTTCCGTTTTGAGGATAGCACCTGTAGATCCGAATGGATAGTGACATCTTTCCAGATCTCGGTCTGGGCATTCTTGGCTTTTCCTAGGCAACAACATCTTGCCTGTCTGCTGAATGACAGGCCATAAATAACACCCCGTGGGCAGCCGATGCAGACTGCGGGACGTTGCATGAACCCTAATTGGATCAAAGAATAAAGACGGTGAGGCACTAGCCTGTGTGCACGAGGCCCACGATTGCTGTGGTTTGCCGTGCCGCTGCTGGAAGCAATGATGGATGTTTTAAGTTGCCGATGCCGCCCAGACATGAGATTCCTGCATGCTCGGACCAATACGTGCATCCCAGATAGACGGCGACTCTGTCTCCAAGAGTGATGCATCAACTCCATGCCCATCGAGAACTAAACAAATCAAGTGGCCACTTCAAGCCTATCCAGGTCTTAGGCCCAGTCCGTGTATGCGAGGGCCGCCCAGAAGTAATGAGATACAGATACCAGAATTAGATTAGATTAGTACAAGCGCATTGCAATGCATGATACGTTACCTTTTGTATATCTTCACCAACTTCTTGGGTTTTAGTATTAATTACATATCTAATACAATATTCAAATTGTATACTTCTCATCCATGAAAAGGATTGAAGAGATACAATAGCACATCGAATAGGATAGAGAACCTCTTAACGCCCTGAGACCGTCCACGAGCCATGTTTGAATGATATAACATTAAGGATATGTACGAGATAGCTATAATATGGAGAGCAAATTCAGCTCTAACGGAGAGGATCTATGACATCTGATTGGTCAAATAGCCTGCCCACACACTATCCCTCTAGGGCAATATCTCTTTATTCTGGACGCCACGTCGTAGTACTCTACTACTTACTCCTGCGTTCATTCATGCGTTCCGCATCTGGACGTCAGGGCCAGCGAGGCTGCTCCTGCTTCCCGCGGCGATGATCTGGCACTATAGGCTCGACGAGCAAAGATTCAGGGAACAGAAATCGAATCAGAGTGTGATTGAAGTGTGTAGTAAGATTCGAGCCGCTCAATGGGCGCCAAGGGGGCACTAAAACTGTAACTGGTAATATATGCATGTCAAGCCCGCCTGTCATGCAGGCGCCCGGCATGAACTTGCACTTCCATCCACCTGCGAACCAGCTTCATGGGTACAATTATGTGGCGTTGGGAAAACATGTTGATCTCTATGTGATAAGGAATTCCCTCGTGGGATATCTGTCCGGAAGCTAACACAGGGTGTCTCCTACGCACATACTTTGACTACTTGCAGGGAGAAGGGGTTTCTGAAAATGATGTCCTATTAATCCTTAGTGAATTAACATACTATGTATATACTGTCATTATCAAGACAATCAAAGCACGTCACAATGACTATGATAGCACTGTGCTAGAGCAATAATTTCGAGAAAGGAATCAAAAATAAACACAATTTTATTACATATTGAAGGTTTCTACTTCATGTTCTTACACGAGTTAAACTGTATAAATGATCAGGCCTGAACTAAGCAAAATCTGATGGTATCAAGACATAACTTAGGAGACTCCTTTCTGGTCAGTGTGTAGCCTCCCTGTGCCTATCACCCAACAATGTTTGGATAAAACGACTCTACCATCAAATATGAATATCAAACTCCAAGCAAAGCACCATCCCATTTTCTTAGCTTCTGCAGACCCATGATAGTTAAGTTTCTACATGATAGATTTTGTCCAAGCCAACATCTGGACATGCACAGGTTCAACGCAGTATTTCTTTCATTTCTGTCTGAGTATTAGCCGGCCCACCAACTAAGGCAGGCTCATTGGCCCCCCTCGTTCGGTCAACCACTTTTCGCGCTTCCTTCCTCCTCCGCCGCATGCCCCTTGCCATCAGCCGTGGCCGTCATCTCCTCCAGCTTCTTGTGCGGAATCTTCGTTTTCAACCCACTCTCTATCCTCATCTCGCTCTCTCCTGTGCCCACGTGCTCTGACTCCTTCCCTTGCCCTGCTGAAACATTGACATCGTCATTTTCAAATCTTGAGCTGGTTTCAACACTTGTGATGGGCATTTCCTTCTCCGAAGTTGGTTCTGCGCTAGCATTTGTAGCCAAGACATCCTCGCCGACCGACTTCACTGTCCCGATGTGTGGTTCTTGAGCTGGAGCCTTTTGGAGTGGTTCGCCACTAGCTGTCAACCTTGCCGTAGAAGCTTTTGAGAGCGCGCCGTGCTCCACGGCACTCACCGTGTTGTTTTCATTGTTGTCAGGACCCAGGCTGCCTGTCTCCTCATTCTTGCTGTCGGCTCTGCCGAGTGGTGAGCTACCAGTAGTCCCACTGTTGGCTACTACCTGTTTCGAAAGGCTAGAGAACCCCTCTTTATTCTCGTGGACAGGGGTGCCAATACTCTTACTTAGTGGGTCAGACTTTTCGGTGCCTGGTGTGGCAATAGCCGAATCCATAGGGCTAGGATCTGCACTATCGCCAGCAGTGTTCAGTGCTAAACCCGTGGGCCCCATAGCTTTAGGCGCATCAGCTGGACGAGCAGAGGCAGCGGCTGTGGCATTCAAGTCCCCATCGTCCGGTAGCACTTTAGGTAGTGGCTTCTGTGGGTTTGAGGATGATCGCTCAAGACTGTGGACTGTCAGTCCATCGTATTCGCCAATGGACCACAATGGCATGGGTGTAGCAATGCTAAATTTTGGAAAAGTAACTGAAGGTGTCTCGACGTAACTGCTGGGTGACTTCGCTGGTGCTCTTCGCTGTGGCCCCCTTGCACGGCCTTTACGAGCATCAGACAAGGGTAGGGCTTCCTTCGCCACCACAGGTTCTGGCTCTTTCTCTTTGACTGGGGGACGAGGACCCAACTGAAGACGTTGGTTGAGATCAGACATGAATGCTGTTGGAAGGTTGACCTTGGTTCCTACCGGTCTCACAGGAATGGCAGGCTTAGGTTTTGGCAGTGTTGTGGAGGTAACAGTGTCTTGGCTGCCAGACGAGGTTGTGGATAATGTCTTCGTCAAAGCTTCCAACGATTCTTTCTTTGTAGGACGAGCCGGGATCTGAGGCTTTGGCCTGTCTGGAAGGGAAGGTCCTTTTTTCGCCTCGGTAGGTGAGATGTTCTTCTCCGAAGTTTGTGGCGGAGGAACAGTGATGTCTGTGAATTTGTTAGTAGGCGGTGGGACTGCGTGCGCTCGCTTTGGAGGTCGAGCTGGAACTTGAGGTTGCTTGACATCATCCGAGGGTGATAAGCTTGGTACGGCTGAGCCCTCGCCGACTTTGCTCCTATTCATAGGTCTTGGTGGTATCAAAGGCTTGTTTGGTGGTGCGCCCTCAGGGCTCTTTGCTTCTTCACTGGGAGGCGGCGGCGTGGCGACAGTCGTGACCAATTGCATACTGTCAGGCGTATCCTCCCAGATGTCACGACTTGGGAATCTTTGCTGAACGTTGGGTCGGGTAGGCATGTCATCCCGGAGATGTGGCGCAAATCGCGATTTGGCATGTCTTTCCTCTTTGGGGCTAAGTTTAGTCTTCTCAGCCTCGTCGACCTCATTTTTTCTGGCCGACTCAGCGCCAGAATCTTCGAATGTTTTTGACGATGACTCTGCATCTGTAGACTCATTTTGTGTTGCAACATCAGATGACGAGACAGTGGCAACGTGCATCGCGCTGCTTGGGGTATCCTCCCAGATATCCTGACTTGGGAAGCGATGCTTCAATGTGTCAGGACGCAGTTTGAATCTGTCTGCAGCATTCAGAGACCCTTTTGCGTTCTTGTCTTCGTCTGGGAAGAGTGGCTCATACTCATCCACATCCTCGAGGGGGGTGTGGAGGTCCTCCCGATCCTCGTGACGGGCCATGTATCGAGATAGTGAGGCACTGAAACCGTGAATGCTACCTGGGCGACTCGTCGGGCGTGATGTGGGCGTGATGTTGCCACTGGCATGGTCGTCTCCACCGTAGTAACCACTGCTCCTGCGTTCCTGCTTTGGTGAAATTGCTGGCTGCATGTACTCGGCTCCAATATCTTTTGCGACCTCGTCTGACGCGAGAATCGGAACGCCATAGCCGTTCTCATCAATGTAGCCGCCTTGATCAGGGGCGTTGCCTCCATTAGGGCCAAGGTCTTCTAATTCATTGATGGTCTCTTCACCGCCCGTCACCTTGTTGTATCGGCGAGCTGGATCATCCACATGAATAACATCATCTTCTGCTGCTTCACTATCGATATCGTCCGACCTTCCGGAAAGAGATCCTTTGGACTTGTCAAATTCACTCTTCTGGAAGAGGCCAGCGGGAAAGCTTGTTTTACGCAGCGGCGACTCTGTCGCGTGCTGCGAGCTATTTGAGTGTAGCTTGTGTAAATGGCCACCACCTTGTGAAGGCGACGCGATACGCGACGAATATTGATCAGAAGCAAGATACCCGATCTGCTCATCAGGATAGCTCATGACCCCTTCGTTGGTACCTAAAGGAATTAGCTTAAACACCTTCACGCGCTAGCAACAATCTCCCGCCTACCAAGACCGGCACCTCTGCTGGCGGTATTTCTGACGATCTTGTTCAAATCATCGCTGCTGAGTGCCCATTCACCGCGACCGCTTCCAGTTGCCGAATAATGTCCGTGTCCAATGGTCTCCTCATGCAAGAGTTGGTCGGGATGCTTAGCATACCAATCCTTGTCGAATTTGTCATGGGTGGGAACGCCATGGCCGTGCAAGCCATAGCTCCCAGGTGGCAAGTAAACTTCACGACCACTTTTGGTACGTGCATGATGTCTCCTCTTTCCGGGGCCGTGGTGGTCTGAAAGGGCAGAAAAGGGGGCAGGCGATGGAGCTTGAACATCGCCCATATTGGGATTGATTGGTACACGCAAGCCAAGCTCCGCTGGTCCCTGTTCCTCTTCGCCAGGGGCTATCGAGTGTCTACGGGACGTGGGTCCTGACGGCTGAGAGCCAGATGGTATGCTTGTCGCCCTTAGTGTTGGGGACCTTGTGAATGGATCAGATTCTTCATGAGATGGCGATCCAGCTTTGCCGAATCCATGAGCAGCTGCTTGCTGATCGTCCGTTCTGGTCACGGCCTTGACTTGAGCCTTGGCGCTAGCTTGGGGTAGGGAGGGTTTGGGAGCGTGTAATTTCAGGTCTCCGCCAATATTTCTCATCTGACCGACTTCCTCAGGACCAACAGATTCCGCTGGGGTCGGAGTGTCGTAGTTGATATCCGCGTACTCGCTGCCCTCCTGACCAATGGAGGGCAAGGTCACGCTTGGTGGTCGTGGGGGGAGACTCAAATTAGAGGTATCATTTGATATTGAGCGTCCTAGATTGTGGCTGGAAGGAGGATCGTACAGAGGGGAATGGGGAAAGCTGCTCGGGGAGACAGATCGATCAAGGCGCTTGTGCGCAGGACGAGGTGGGATTTCAGGCATCCTTGATGTACTTGCCGCACCGGCATGCTGAGAGCGAGTGGGTCTAGGAGGAATCTGGGGTCCTGCGGTAGTAGACATTCTGAGGAAGTGAATGCTTGAAGATATAGAAGCTATCAGAGAGTCTTTTGTCAGTCTTTGCAAGTAGTGGGGCACATTTGTGATCAGCGCCAGGAAAACTGAAGAGAGCTGCAGTGGAAGGAGGGCGGCAATTCTGATTTTGAAAGGCCATGGAAGCAGCTTGTTGCTCGGTATACTGTGAAGTGCTGTTCGGGCAGCTTTCATGGTCACAGCGACTTGGGACCAGGACAAGGTACACCACGAGAAGGGGGGGGGTTAGGGGTTCTGGTCACGATCCAGCAATTGGAAGTGGGATGAACATACCTTTGTTAGTAAAATGCTAGGAACAAGAGAAGGAACTCGTAGTGATATCGTTATAGTATGTTTTGAGTTACCAAAAGCAATAGAAAGACAGAACCCCTAGAGGAGAGGAGAAACTAATGTTGATGGGATGGGGATTGGATTGGAGGTCCCTCGATCAGTTAAAGTTGAGGTCTGAGAACGCCAAGCCGTCACCGCATGCTCGGTGTCATCTGCCCAGTGATCACTGCATCTTCCAAGCCCACGCTATACCCTTCACCCTTCACGCCACGCACGCTGTCCTGAAACCACTCCCAGCTAATTGCCCGTGATCCCCCAATCCCTCATGGACTGAATTACTAACTCATGTCGTTCTACACCTAGATACTGAAACCGCAGACTGTTCTTCAACCATCGTAACGAAGAGTCCCCAATCACTATTCTCGAGGTCTCTTGATACCAACCACCATTCGTCTGTTCAGGTAACTAGTCCATACTCAGCATTTGGGGTCATCGATTTGTTCATGACCCAACCAACAACCATGTGCGGCCTCGGACTGGCTGCACGTAAGCGGGAAGATCTTCGGTGCCAATTGGATGGGCAACTGTGTGACCAACATCGGGCTACTATGGTAGGGGGCATAAATAATGTTAGCATGGTTTTAGTAGCAGCTAGTTATGATACAGCGGCACATGGAGGCCTAGAAGCTTCTCTGGTGGATAAGAACAGATATTGGTCACAGAAGTACCGCTAACCGGGCGAAGCTTAGCTATCTCGTTAAGAGTCCATTCTGGAGCAAAAGTACTAGCGCCATGCTAACATTACTTCTGTCCGATACCGTAGTAGACGTCTTGCCCGCAAACTACTAGACGATGTCCTACGTAGTAATATCAGGTACAAGAGGGAGTACTACTAGTAGTTATTCATGTCTTCTTGAAAAACTGAAGACCTTGCTGGCTAGGCTTGATGGATGAACTTATTTTGATCCTCATACGCCTGCTTCCTCGATGTCCCTGATGATAATCCTACCGCCCGAGCAGACTAATACCAAAGGCCCGCAGAGAAAGAGCTTGGCGAAGGCTACTGGTAGAAGGTAGAGATACACGCTATATAAAGGCTCTGGTCACTTGCAAAGTTAAAAGCTCCAATCCTGCTGGCGTCGATGGACCTGTACCCGGTTCATCTAGCCATGAATTCCTCATCCCATTACTAGGCTGTCTTTTGCTTTGAGCCCGATTCTCCGTCTCAAACAATCATCTGCGCAACACCTTGCCCACCAAGGGTCTTGCTCCCCACGAATTGTTGATGTTTCAAACCGGCCAATGCATAAAATGCTGCTGCAATCAAGAGCACCACTGCAGCCGCAATCAAACTGCTACCACTGCGTGCAACTATTAAGCTTAACCATTGTATCAGGCTCATGACACCGTAGATGGCGGCTCGCATGTAATTGGTCGTGAAGCGCCGGATGAAGGCATCGAACTTGGCGGAGGTCGGACAGATTCGTAGGAGCAGGGGGATCTCGATAAAGACGAGGACGAAGCCGGAGACACTTTGTGAGATGTCAGTCAAATCATTCACAGTATCTCCCGGCAACCCGAAGATCTGGCAATGTGGTGTTTGTGAACATACAGGCATATTATACTAAATATGATGAGAAGGGGACGGGTGAGGTTGAATAAGTTCGCAATGCCAACTGCAATGCACAAGATAATGCATAGAACACCAGTCCTGTACAGGCACAGTCAGTCTCGATTATTCAGGTCGCGGCCATCTTGCCATTGGACCAAATGGGTTTATTGAAACGTGCGAAAGAAATGCCTGTTATTGTCGAGCCTGATACACGAAATACGCCGCCTAATATCCATCCATCTACTTTGAACAACCATGTGATTCAAAGGCCGAAGAGAAAGTTGTCCACATAGGAGGAGAAGGTTAACGAAAGTAATCAACGCACCATTGACCATAAATACCTGCAACAGCACCAGTCAGCCACTTCTCTAGCGACACCTCCAGAACCAGCACATACTAAAGTTCCGTGACCTGAATTCTTCTGCCAAAGTCATCTTGTAAGATGGTTGCGCTTAGTGCGCTGCCTGCGTTGCAAGGGTGGACAGGCGATGTGAGCAGCAATCAGCGAGGACTTCAAGCAAGTTGAGGAAAGGTTTTCTTGGTGTTGGTGGTGAACGGATTGCCCACACAATGCACTGTTTGTGACGAACAATCTGTTGGTCTGAGCTGTATCCTATAAGGAGTCCCTGATCGACTAGAGTGATGATGTTCTTGCTGTTGTTAGGTATTATTGACTGCTGGAGCGCAGTCCCTGGATTGTACGAAGTAACTGTTTCTAGTGTCGGGATGATCGTCACACCGAGTACGCCAAGACGCTAGTCCAGAGAGGGATGAGCAGATGCAGTGATGAACTGAAGCATAATACCTCTTTCGCTTTCTTAGTGCGTGCAGGAATGCATGATGGTGGCAGAAGATAACAGAAGTAGGGAAGGCATCTGTCAGAGGTTAATTCACCACAAGATACCAGAAGAAAGTGATATAGGCCCAACAAACAGGTGCCTGGCGAGCTCCAGGGCCCGTGCAACAAGTGCCACGCGTCAGCATATGAAAGCCACCCCGACTAGCAGTCTGTGCTTTGTGTTTATCTCAGCAATTCTAAACTTGAAGCCGATCATCATACATTGGAGAGGAAGCATTTGCAACCAGTTTCTTTGCTCAAAAGCAGGCGCTGTCTAACATCCAGCTCTGACACCATGCAATGCGGCTCTCGGCATTTGAATATCCAGTTCCATCTTGGAAGTCAGCTTCCTTGGAGTTTTGGCCTTCGTAGCACTCCTTTCGCGGATATCGGCGACTACCCTGATGTTCGTGCCCTATATTCATAGACTATGAACCTTTTCTGCTCATAATGCAGGATACACCAGCTTGAATATATCGTTAAGAACGAAAAAGCTCCCACTATCTGGCATCAGCTGGAATGTCTGTGTGAAGTTCATCGGTTTTGGTTCGTCGTCAACCTAGCCATATCCAATATTGTCAGCTATTGCTTCCCCAGTGAATTCTTATTTAGTGTTGCTTGCCATACCATTAATGCCCCTGTAACCATTACCAAGATGCCTCCATGTTGACCTGATGGTTGCGCATCGGTAGTGTCGACTCTGTGCTGGACCTTTTGGAAGGGAAGGCTCTGTAAGCAGGCTAATGTCAGCCTCGCATGCGCTATGTGGAGCATGCTGGAATGGTGAATATATTTACCGTGAGTTTCTCGATGATGCTACCGACAGTTGCCACAGCCACACTCTCGAAAGTCAGCATCGACTCCTGGCGCTATACCGTCCAAGGTCAGTTCGAATAGTCCCAGACTCAAATGGGTGTGCTGCGAACGTAGAGGGCGCTAAGACTGGTACGGTCTGCGTCGAAGGCTTTGTAGTAGAAATCGACGAATTGCTCTATCGTAGATCAGACACATTGGACCTCAGATGGGTACTTCCGGACGTACTCGCTATTTCGTCGAAGCCTGCCACAAGTATCCGTTAGCGCACTGGTTGAACAGGCCTCTGGTCCAGCGCAATGGCAAGCAAAGCCCGCATTCTGTGTGCATGAAGCTTACTCACCAGCCATGATACTTGAGGGAGGCGCTCTCCGCAGCGCAAAAATGGAAGGTGAGTTATCGCAAATGTAAGTAGAGTGGGAGCAAAAATGATATGTTTCTTGGTCGATTGAGGGTGGAGGGGGCGGTTGAGGGACAGCTCGGAGGAGATTTCTAGCGCGCTTGCCCCGACTCCAATCTACTCACTACACGTAGCTTCAGTTAAGTTTGCGGACAACGAAGCTCAATCTCTTTCACCACCAAACAATACTTTTACCCTGAGAAGCCTGCAGAAATGGCGAAAGTGCCCGCGCCTGAGCTTCACAAATAGAAGTTTCCTTGACCGGCCCGATCAGGTACGTCAATCTCAGTTCGTCGAGCACTCAAGATTGCCAACCAGAATGATGACTTTTACTTCTAAACTATAACTTCTGATCCTCGATATGAAGTAACAACATAATACTCAAGCTCAACAGTCTGACATTTCCCTTTTGAACATGCATGCTTCTCTCTTACTCTTCTCTAAGACTGAACAAGGCTGATGATCTGCAATACAGGAAAGAGGATCAAAACGATAGAAATCTTGGAGTATAGAAATTCGAGATATTAATCTAATAACTCCGCCCTATGCGACGTTTGTGGCTCGTCTCCAGGACGGCGACGATCTCCGAGACATCATAAATACCTCGCTATGCTAAAATATAACATGATTCATTACCATCATAATATCATCAAGTTCTAATGCCTCTCTTTCCGCCTCCATTACCCTCTCTCTTATGCCACGGATCGCCGGGCCAAACCCACCCACGTATCCTCTTTGCATCTCTCTTCTCACCCATCTGCGGCTCAGGGATCCACTTATCCTTGCCGTCCTTTCCCTTTTCATTCTCAGCCAGATCTATACCCGACCAGATGCGCTGTCTTGTCAAAGCACCAGGACCTCCAACGTCCATGAATGAGCTGGGTTGACCAGGCAGAGGGGTGGATTTAGCCAACATGAGGAGATAATAAAGTGCCAGTGTAACCGTTAGAGGCGTCTCCACCGGTTCAGGAGTACCGCCGTCGGCATCAAACTGTGGAGCCGGCGCTGCGTTTTTCGTGGCAATGGCCTCGCTGACTTCGAGGTAGCCAAAGTAGGGCTGGCCGTTCTCATCGCAGCCTGCTCGCACGCAGACGAGCTCGATTTCGGTAAGGATAAAGCCATATCGGCAGCTGTGGTCGCGCATACATTTCTGTATATGCGAGAGGCCGTTGAGGTAGTCTACTTTGCGCGCTGGAGACTCACGACGCATACCGGTGTTCCAGCGGTCAAACGACTTGACCAGTCCGACAACGCGTCCTCGAGGTAGGCCGTTGAGCGTGCGATCAGCATCATGGGTGTAATTAGCCAGAAAGTGGGGATTGCCCGTAGATCTGTCAGTTGACGGTGCTTGGTAGAGTGAGAGTGAGCTCGAGCCTTGCGACAGTTGGATAGCGGCATTGACCCTTGGGAAATAGATTTTGTTAGTGATATTTGCCAGGTCCACTTCCGAAGCTGGAGTCACTGTGCTAGATGATGATGGGCCTTGAGGAAATGCGGTGGTGTCGACAGCAAAGTTGAGGAGGGGTAGTAGTCCCGGAATTGAGGACATTGTGTCAAGCGAGAAAGTATCCCAACAGCGTACGTTACGTACATCCCACCAGAAATAATTGTTTAGGCCGCGGCCAGGTGCAATGTTAAGCTGTCGAACAAGGTTGATGGGCTGGGTAGGCTCCGTGAGGTAAGTCAAGAGGCTGCCGCTAGGAGCCAGATCGACCGAGGGGGGTGGTGTCATGGAAGAGTTCCTTGAATTAAACCCCATCTCCACAGGAGTGGGATATGTTGAAGGGAAAGCGAAATCGTGAGTTTCTATTGATGGCATTGGTGGTTGATATGGCAGGTAGGATGAGGAAGCTTGGATCGACAGTGGCTGGGTTTGAGATGCCTCGGAACAATACACAGGCAATTGACGATACGTCGGATAGCCGTATCGATTGAGCATGCTCTCATCAATGCTAGATGCAGAACCAGAACGAGAGTGGGAAACCGAGGGCTTCTTGTTGTGTGATGCTGGAAAAGTGACCGGAGGCTCGAAGGTGGAGCTGGCCCGATGACCGAAGTAAGTTGAAGAAGATGAGATGGGAGAAATCAGCGTGGTACTTTCGAGAGGCTCTGTCACACTTCGCTGCACCGATGGTCGAGAGGTAGTATACGGTGTGAAGCTCTTAATAGTATGTGAAGTTGACAGCATGCGACGATGGTTTCTCCTCGGTCCACCAGCGGACGAGGAGGTAACAACCGCATCTTGCGGCCTGATCTTTGGAAGTAGAGTCGGTCCGTGCTGTCGGAGCACAGGCGACTTGCTGGGGGTGGTGAGATTGGTATAGCTAGACTCTGGGGAAAAGCTATTGCGATAGTATGAAGAGCCAGAGGTGTTCCGGCTATGAGTAGCATTACAAAGCTGGTCAACAGCTGCTGCCTCTGGCGGCGTAGCGGGTCTATATGAGTATGGCGCCAAGGACATACTGTGGCATTGGTGATAAGTACGGTGGTTGTGGCCATGTCAAGGAATAAAGCTTACATTTTCTTGAACAGAGAAGCCTGCTTCTCAGAGCGTAGAGTATATAGGCGCGTGTAAATAAAAGAGTAGATGCAATACCAATGAAGCAATAAACGATTGGAATGGGGTATCGTAAGACAATGGAATGAAAGGACGAGAAGGAAAGAGGTATCGTGGGCCCGTCTTGATATACATATCCCACGGCGGTAGCACGCTCGGCCAACTCGGCGATAAACACACCACTAAAGAGCTAAGCAAAGTCAAAAGATGAAACGCGGAGGCAATTGAGTGGAAACGTGGAGCATCATGAGGTCAGGGAAACATTGCAGCCCCGACGGGACTTCTCGCTGAGCTAAGGAAACTGCGCGTCAAGGAGAGCATAAACAGTCGGATGACTATTTTTACGCGTTGTAAGAGCAGCCCGACAAGTAGCAGGCGGCTCTGCGACTATGCCATGATTCAGTCTTGAGACTGCACTCGTCGGCGGTAAGCATCGGAACCAGTGTGTGGAAGCAGCAATATTCCTCAGACGCGGGCTGTAAATTAATCGGCAAGCGAAGGCAAGCACAGATGTCTTACACCCAGGGCGTCTGGGCTTATTCTTCAGCGGCTGCGATTGTTTTGGGCTCAAAAGGAGTACCCCAGAGGTCGGCATTGGCGCCGGGGAGATTGCGTAGTACGGGGGGACAAATGAGGTGAGGTTGATGCCAGATGGGCGCTTCATGTCAGTCAGTGCTGCTTCGACTTGGCTCGAGCTGATGATTGGCCCGATGGGCCCCAGAAGAAACACGACTTTGGCGCGTGAGTCATCTGCGTAAAGAGCTAGAAGAGCTAGTTGACTTAGAGTTGACTTAGCGTTGGCTTAGAAGCATCTCCCAGCCACCACCCCCACCTCATCCGAAGTCTCCATAGACCAACCGCCAACTCGGCCTCATGCACGTAACGCTGACCGCTCTGGTAGCCCGCCTCAACTGATTCTTCTTCTGCAGCTCTTCGGAGCGCTTATTGGTGCTGCAGCTGTGTTTCATGTTGAGGATCAGCGGTCGAGACTCTTGTGAGTCACCTCGATGCAGTAGAACGGAGAGCATCTGCCCGTATCTGTCAAAGCGAGTGCTTGATAGGGAAATTGGCGTTTAAACGATGGAAGGGCTTCCATCGAGGAAGCTTTAAGCCGGGCTCTACCAGTATTCATTGTCGTACAGACGGCACTTCATGATGCCTCCGTTTTCTAAAATTTAGCAATGGGACTCGGCCTTGGAAGCTGTCAGCTCGTCGGCCTGCTCAGTCCATAATGTATGTAAAATCTATCGTGTACGATCCCGTGTCGAGCTTCCCACAATATCTAGAGTATGCGTGCAATGCTCCAAGCTGGCTGCATATGTTTGCAGACACAGGCATTCCCGCTCGGATTACTCCGTACGTAGTAGAATGATCGGAATCATTACCACCAGCGAGACTCCGACCCCAGCCCCCAAGATGCGCCAGCTCGGCATTATGCCTTGATCTCGTACTTCCTTCTAAACATGTTATCCACCTCGGTCAGATAATAGGTGCCGGGTGCAAGGGTATCCGTGCTTCCTACGGGAATGAAGTTGTTCTTCAGATGAGCCTTCTCGCGCAGGACACACATCTGAAAACGGAATTAGCGGCGGCAATACAAAACCAAGGAAAATTCTTACATCATCGTAAACTTCTGGTGCAACGGTCCTTCGAGCATCCAGTCGTGATTGCAGATCCAGCTTCTCGGCCATTTCGCTGGTGTCCCCAACAACCTTCATACTGAACATCGAGCTTGCTAGGCCGCTGCCGTAGCTGAAGACGCCGATTCTTTTTCCCTGCAAAGTCTTCGGGGCCACATTGCTGACTAAGCTGACCAGGCCACCATAGACGCTTCCACAATACATGTTCCCGCACATCGTCGGAACCTGTATGCTCGGCTGCACACGTTCCGCGAAGCGTTTCTTGGTCAGACCCAGGAACGTTTTTTCAACTGCCTTGTCGGTCAATGACGCGTCGTACTCGAGATCTCTCAGCTCTGGAGCCACGTCGGCGAAGAGAGGATGCGAAGGATCTGATAGGTAATCGTTGTAAAGCAGACGCGCGTAAGACTTTGAGACAAGCTTGCAGGTTGGAGCATGGAAAGCCATATAGTCAAAACGATCCAGAGGAAATTTGCTGTCTTCTCCATGAGCAACACCATTGCCGTTGATGACTGCTGATCCATTCATCTGTGGCTTGCATGCTTCTGCACGAGCGTTGTATGCCTTGTAGCAAGCATCTACAGCCTCGGTGTAGCAGCGCAGCGAGAATTGGCCGTCGACTACAGGATACTCACTGGTCAAGTCGGGCTTGTAAAAGTCATAAGCGTGCGTGATGTATGTCCCTCTCAACCCAGGCTCGAATGCAAGGGGTGCGTCCGGACCAATAAGCATAGCTACACAGCCTGCACCACCAGTAGGACGGGCATTGCCCTTTTTATACAGCGCAATATCTCCAGCAACCACAACTGCGTTGCGACCGTCCCAAGCGGATGACTCAACCCAGTTAATACTATTGAAGACAGCGTTTGTCCCACCGTAGCAAGCATTTAGGGTGTCGACACCTTCAACATTGAAATTGCCAGACTTTTCGAACAGCTGCATGAGTACTGATTTGACCGATTTTGACTTATCGAGCAGTGTTTCGGTGCCCACCTCTAGGCGACCGATGGAGGCGGGATCGATCGAGTACTTGCTCAACAGCGAGGATAGCGTTGTGAGAGCAATAGAGTACATGTCTAAGAAGGGATACGTTTAGCTTATGTGCGCCAAACTCGGTGTCTGGCTCGCTTGCCTTCCCTGTCATCGCAGAATGACATTTTCGTCTGGCCCAACCCGATTGTATATTTGCCTGCAGCGACGCCATCAAATCGCTCAAGATCGCTCTGATCAACGCACTGTAAATGATCAGCTAGAGCTTGCCGGTCGCAGTCTGCAGAGCTGCTTGCAATTGCAATTGCTTACCTGGCTGGGAAAGTATATTTCAATGGCTTTGATGCCGATGTTCTGCGGCCGAGATGCCATCTTGTAGATGCGATTTCCGAAGGACAAGCTCAGGGGAATTGAACGGTCGTTCTGATTTTGCGGTCAGAATGGTCTATTATCAGATATTGTGGGAAGCGGTAAGGGTCCAGCAGTTTGCGGAGAACAATGGTGTGGTTGATCAATGGAAGGTACGCCCGGCAAGAGCAAGCAGGATCAAGTCTTTAAGGTCTGAAAAAGCACAAACACTCCGTGTGCATGAAATGAGAGGAATTGCGTTTCTGTGAGGCAACAACGATTGATCTAGGTTTGGAGAAGCTTATACTTAATATCTCGCCCAGGATCGGGGTTCTTCTGTTATGTTGGTTGGGGATTTAAATACGGTACTGGTAAAAATTTGTGGTGCCACTAATCCTGCGTCGGCTCAATCTTATCAGGGACGCGTCGCGGCGTCAAATTCGGCGATCAAAGCCCATACCCTGCCCCATCAAAATTGAACGAGGTACATGTCTTTACTGTTGACGCTGTTGCTGTAAAGTTCTTATTAATAGTACTGTCCGCTGGCGGTTTGGGCAACCACTTACTACGTAGTAGAGCTGCTATCACAATAGATAATGATAGCGAGATATTTACTACGTATTTGGTAACGATTATTGCTGCATAGCACGAGGGACGGAGATCCTCATTGGAATTTGCTACTAGTAGTCAGGTATCGGCAGGCCGAGTCCCGAACGCCGATCTTGACGCCGTGTGAATTTGACTGCACTTTGTCCATATGTAGTTACTCCATTCTCGGCGACCGGCCCATGCCGCACAGCCGTAGTGAACCTCACGAGCCAGTCCTCAGCTAAAGAAATTCCAGCTGCCATTCATTGAGCACGAGATATCCTTACTTTCATGACCTAGTCGTCACCCTCATCTTTCACCTCGGTCTTCGGAACCTTTGTTGGTGTATCTTCCTCCACGTCGCTCCCGGTGTTGCTATTGCGAGCTCGCTTCTTAGGAGTTACAACTCCAGGTGATGTTGTAGTATCGCCATCGACCTCATCACTCTCCTCTTCCACAGGTTTCTTTGATGTCTTCGAGGTTGAAGCTTTCTTCTTGGTCGTAGATTTCTGTTTTGCGTTTCCTCCACCATTTTTCGCTGTGCTGCCCTTTCCTTTGCTCGGAGTCGAAGATTTCTCATCGCCAATGAGTATCTTGTAAAGACGTCCCCACCGCTGCGAGCTGGGTAAAGCGTCAGTCTGGGCTCACACCAAACCGTAGAGCCTGGAATGAATGTTGGCCTACGCGGCACTGGTGCTCACGAATTCACCCTCCTCCGCGACCTTTTCCCAGTTCGGCTACTCTTTGATCAGCTTTTGTCCTTGTACAAGAGAAGAGGCGGCAAGAAGTGGCTTGAAAAGTATAAAGGCTGGCATCATACCTTCAAAGGGTCGGAATGCTTAGGCAGAGACGAAAGAGCTTCGTCTGCTCTTCATTGAGAGTGATACCAGCCGTTTTGTGGTCTTGAAGCTTTCAGGGGTTGATGTCTTTCGAAGAAAGTAAGTGTTGAGAAGCGCGAATGTCAATGGTGATAAGCGTGAGGTGGTAGAGATGATGTCTTATTTGACGGCAGTGTGAGTTTTCTATGGATGCATTCCAAGAACACAAACAGCCATGTTCCTTTAAGATCGACTTGTACACTACTGGAATATTCCTTGCCCTGACGTCTAATTAGTCTGATTTAGAAACACAAACTCAAGTGTGGAACCAGCTGGCAGCACGTTTGCCATGTCTTAAATGAAAGAAAGAAATACAGGTTCACGCCTCCCATCACCTCGACTGCTCAGGTTACTTGAACTCAAGATAGCAGTTGCAGCACTCTAAGTGAGCCTCTAAAGGGTTTCCAGCCTTGGACTTGGTGCTTACTACCGCAGCCGGTCCAGTCCGGTGTCTCGGACTGAAATGTTTTCCCACGGATTCTCCGCTAGCTTGCAATCTTTGTTAACAGTTTTGAATCTCCATGGCTTCCGCTGTGGCAATGGCCTATTCCCAAAACTTTCTGAATGGCGAGCAAGCCTGTTTTAGGTAAGCCTTAGAAGAAAAGGTAGCACTTGAAGAAGATATTCAAGTTTTTATGCCAATGATTTAGATCCTTTTTTATATCTTTGTAGATATAAAAGTTATTATCATAAAGTTATGTTTAAAGAAAGTTGAAATATTAACAGAATTCGACCAGGGTTTCTGAGAGATCTCTCTCGACTTAAAGGTCGAAAATTAAGTTTTTTCTCCCCCTTTTTTCCTTTTTTTCCTTTGTAATTTAAAAGGAGATGTGCAGCAGGAGGAAGAAAATGGCTCTGTTCGTTCAAAAAAGCTGCGCAGGGCGCAGAAATAAGTACAAATTTGCTGTACGGCACAGCGAAATTAGCCGCGAAATTGCAGCAGAAATTGACCAATCAAAAGCAAGAAAAACGCAGGGATTTCGCGTATGAAACGCGGCCAAGGAGCGCTCCTGCCGTTTGACAGGAGATATCACTGTTAATATAATGTGAATGCAATCTAGTCAAGATACAGGTTCTTTGTCAAATGGCAACCTGGGGGACAGGCGGGCAGTGGAGAGATTTCGTTAATTAGATGTATTCCAACGAATATATTAAGCAGATAATATGCATGCGGATAGCATGCGAAGAGCAGGGTAAGCAAGTGCACAATGGCATCCTTCTTTTGTGTACGAGATAGAACGCTGGCCTGCAGAGTTTTCTCCTGGGCCTGCTTATATCTACATGCCAAGAGACTATCTCGGTTCGAGCCTTCAAGTTCTATTTGGTCACATCCTAACATCAAGTTCTTGTCCTCAGACCTGTGAGATAATACTACGTAGTTACATAGTCAGCGACTAGCCTGTTCGAGTATAATGTGCATGGCTTGTCCACTAAGCCCGTCTGAGCGACTAAGGCAAAAGTAGTTCGGGCTCATAACTGCAAGGGGAAAAAATAGATTTCAATCGACCAAAAGGACCACGGTCACTAACGAGCTGTCATACTCAGTTTAGTCTTTAACAAATTCCTAAGGCGGCCAGCAGCTAACTGTAGTAAGAGCTCTGTACACCCGTTCCATCTGTCCTCTTTTTGGCTGTCCCCCAGTCCCTCGTTCCCCCTGTATCTCGTTCCCTCTGTACGTCGTCCCCTGTCCCTTGTTCCCTCTTGTTCCCCTTCCCTAAGGAAAAATTTCTCGTCTCTACTCTATGTTTTGCGTGCCGAATTATCAATCATTTGAGGTTACTACTCTACTCCTACAGTTGACGTATTCGCACGGTGTTTGCTCCCTGGCTTCTGCTCAGTCTTCGTTTCGCTCCTGTTGTAGAGGACTTGGATTGTCAACCGCACTCCACTGGGCAACCAATGCCAGTAGCACAGCAGCATGGCCGACGCATCTCCACCGCATAGATCGCACAGCAATGTGCAACAAGAATCTCCAACGTACGACTGGAGGGGACCTGATGATCCGGATTGTCCTTACAACTGACCGCAGTGGAAGCGCATCTACATGACCAGCATTCCAGTGTTTCTCTGCATCAACGTATTAGTATCCTCCTCGACTCCAAGTACAGATTTTGACTCAAGCAGGTCCTTCGCCTCTTCCGTATACACATCCGGAGCCAAAGAGATCTCGGAGCATTTCGGGATCCCCCAACAGTATCTCTGCTGGGTCTTTCCCTTTTTCTTTGGGGTCTTGGACTTGGAGCCATCATCGCGGCGCCTGTCAGCGAGTATTATGGTCGCAGGATTGTATATCTAACAACTGTTCCAGTATTCGGGCTTTTCATCCTAGGCTCAGGACTAGCACAAAACTTTGCCACCTTGGCCGTCTGTCGCTTTTTCGCCGGCTTCTTTGGGAGCGCAGTGGTTTCAGTAGGCGGAGGCACAAATGCAGATATCTGGCAACCTAGTCTAGCGGGATTGGTCTATCCTTTCTACTTCGTGTACCCTTCTCTTGGGCCAGCTTTGGGTGCGACATGTATTAGTTTCTATGGTTTTCCATGCTGACGTCTCTCGCCAGGACCTGTCATCGGCGGTTTCGTCAGCGAGAACGCGGACTTCCGCTGGCTCGAATGGGTAATTCTCTTCGTGATCACCTTCAACTACCTCTACTCCCTTCCCCAATCCGAAACCTACAAGAAAATAGTCGACGCGTGCTACATGAAGTACCAGGGCCTACGACGTCATTTCTTCGGACACGATGGCCAGCGCGTAGCTTACTTCAACCGCCTGGTGCCACAGGACAATGCATCCCCAACACCGGACCTCATTGTCGACAGCCTCAACTGCCGCGAGGTGAGAGAGGCGGTGGAACAATGGCAACCCGAGCTCACCATCGTTTCGGGTACCAAGTATATTGGGCGGAAGCTGACGGAGCGCGCCGGGCTGATGATCAACCTGCATATTGGACATCTGCCAGAGTACAAGGGAAACCACTGCATCTTCTTTGCTCTGTATGATGGGGCGGTGGACAAGGTATCGGCGACTTTGCACCAGCTAACGCTGCAGCTGGATGGAGGCGACATCTTGGATAAGGTCTTTCCGTCAGTTTTGCCAGGCGACACCCAGGAGACGCTGTATTCACGGTGCATTCATATGGCAATGGATAGGTGTATCAAACATATTGAGCATTTCTCGCAGGGGGAGAGGCTAGGATTTGTCCCGCAGGAGCGGACAGGAAGAACGTTTCGGCACTGCGACCGTACGCCTGGGAAGGAGTTGTGGCTATGGTGGAAACTAACAATGGGTGGGCTGCTATGCGACGATAGGACGGCGGCCAGACCATTGGAATGACTCAAAGCGGTAAGCGATAACATTTCTGGTTTTCTGTTTATCTTATTCCCTTCCACTCCAGTCTGCATGGTCACCAATCATGCCGGTCGTGTTGTACAGCCTCCCGCCGCCATCTTCCAGTCAGAATCATTCTCCGACGTCCGCGCAGCCGGGATCCTTCAAGGCTTCCGGGTCGCCAGGGTCGACAAGACTTAGCATGGGCAATAGGTTGCGGGCCAGAAGTTGCATACATTCGAGTCATTGTACATGACCTTGTAGGAGGTTCGTGATGAGCCTCTCGAGGCCCACTCAGGTCAAGGAGTTCTTGTTGCGTATGCAACGTGTACTCGATCATAGTAATATTTTCTTATCTTTACCACTCCTCTCAGCTTGGCGGGCCGCTTTTATACTCTTTGAACTCACGCTGGGTCGTATGCTTACCGTTTCTAGGAGCAACGGGCACACCTGGGTTACTGCGTAAATATCGATTACGGCATTCGCCCGGTCTGGAGCTGGGTACTGAACATCTTCCAGGGCTTGGTGTCTAATGCCTATAAATAACTCACAAAAAGAGATAACATATTCAAGCCCCATCGGCCCTGGAAAAAGTTTGACAGATAGTTGATTCTCTGCTTGTTCTACATGACGTAATGTGGTAATAGATGTCACTGTTCGAATTGAAAGAGAGAATTCCATGTTCTGTTTCCTGACTATCAGAGTCAGCATGGCCATGAAGTACCAAGGCCATTCACACTCAAATCCGTCAATAGCGCAGAGCCTCCTATTCTGTCCATCGATAGCGTTGTCGCCGCAAGGTTGTCGTCATCCAGCAAATCGCAGACGTAAAAAAAACTGCCGGGTCTTGCCGCTCCTCCCACTGATGTGGAATGGGTAGACCAACCACCTGAAGGTTGAGAGGAAGACCACCAGGACGATTACGTAAGTCTGATCTTCATATGATCTACTTTGTACGGAAGTATACAGCTAGGCATCTAATACCCAATGAAATTGTATTATTTTGGACGTCTTCTTTCTAAAATCATAGCAATATGACAGTCAAATTATGGTCATTTGAGCTCTTTGATGAAGCTTGTAATGAAAAATCGTCTGTTAAAGACCAATACCGCGTCTCCTACAAGAGGTAGCATCCAGCTTTGTGTATTTGGCCGACGACAGTGATAGCCACCGGAAGATCAATTTTAAGTTGGTCAAGAATGACCTCGGGATCTTCTTGGCCTGGCGGGAGCTTAGCAAAAGCTTATTCTCTCTCTCCCCGCAATGTTGCTCTCCACCTGGACGTTGGGCCTACACTGCTGCTACTCAGCGCAGTGGCGACATCTGAGAACACATCTCGGACAAATATGGTTCTGTCCTTCATTCTGATCCAGAACCGGCAAGGCAAGACCCGTCTTGCGAAATGGTATGCACCGTACACGGATGAAGAGAAGGTTAAGTTGAAGGGCGAAGTATGATTTCCCGTCTCCTGTCACCATAATCCTCCTTCAGCACACTAACGTCATGTCAGGTCCATCGTTTGATAGCTCCTCGTGATCAGAAGTACCAATCCAACTTTGTCGAGTTCCGCTCCGCTCCGTCCGCTTCTGGATCTACTGCAATCGCTCGTCAGAACCTGTCCTCGACCAAAATCGTCTATCGACGATATGCAGGGCTGTTCTTCTGCGTCTGCGTCGATGCCAACGATAACGAGCTGGCGTACTTAGAGGCAATACACTTCTTCGTGGAGGTTCTAGATCAGTTCTTTGGGAATGTGTGCGAGCTGGATCTGGTTTTCAATTTTTACAAGGTGAGCAGGCTTTCTCTAATCGCATGAGCTACGGGGATCGGCCACAGTAGGTCTGACTTGCTGATGAATGGCTCAGGTCTATGCTATACTCGACGAAGTATTCCTCGCAGGCGAGATCGAAGAGACAAGCAAGCAGGTCGTATTGACGAGGTTGGAACATTTGGACAAATTAGAATGACTCTCATGCATAACATACAACCCCATCCATCAAGTTCTGGTCTTTCCACTACCGATACAAGGCGGACACTGGCAGCCATTCCCTGCAAGAATAGCGAAGTGGGAAGGAGGAAGGGGAGAGTGCTAGATTCTTGAGAATATAATTGACTGGCATGACCATCAGGCCCGCTGGCTTTTCCTAACGAGTCATTGGTCAGAGGGAGAACGGTGCAGCGTTTTCGGATTGTTAGCGGCTTTTATATTCTGAATCTACCGGATGCAAGCAATGAACAATGAAAGAACACCAATTCTGGAATAACAAGCAACTCTAACGGTCTACTGGTCCGGAGCTGGTGCATGGCGGCGCTTATGCACTGCAGCTCCATCTCGCGCTAGAACGAGGCTAGAATATTGCCACCGTCTGATACAGAGGACCCTTCTTCCCTCGAACCACGACCCAGGAGACGACCCGACGTGAAGAATCAGCGCGGCGCGATGTTGTAGTGAGGTTTGACAAATTGCTTGGAGAGTTTCCCTAAAGGTGGGTTAAGTTCACAAATTGTCATCCACGACATGCCGCCTCCGAACCGTACCCTTGTCTCGCCAATAGCTCTCTACTCGATTTTGCATTATTTGGCTCGCAGTTTCGAAAGCATTGGTGAAATCTTCTCGGTTTTCTGCCGATTCAAAGTCCAGAGTTACGAATTTGGCGCCCTTGATGACCTCCAAGCCCTGGCGAACGTCGATGTGCTCCGGCGATCTCAATACTGCCAAATTCCACCTTTCATCATGGCCTTCCGTGTCATAGATCTTGACGTCGAGCTTGTTCGCACATTTGATTACGATCCGTAGACAGGACTTTGAAGGCTTATTGCAATCACAATTACCTGGGCTTAGACGTGTTATCTCCGTGACTGGGATTGAGATGAATCGCGTGGTTTCTTTGCCATCAACCATGCTAGCAGCGAAGATTACAATCTGTGACGACACAGGATATCGAAGCAACGCTCTTCGACCGGCTTGCTGAATTTCCGAGGACGGATTCTCAGACGCAGCATAGGTTTTCGCCCAACTATCAGTACTGGGCGCCTGTGAGCTAAATTCAGTTGACGTGGAATCATGGCCGGCGCCGTTAGGGCTGATGGCCCGTTGGGCTGAGCTTGGTGATATGGAATCTTGCGGTGAGCTTCCATGGCTGAGGACGGTATCTGCAACCAGTGGAAAGCGAAGAGGACTTTGGGGGGCTCGATGAGTCCAGATCTGTACGCGTCCACTAGTGCCGATCGTTTTAATGCCACTCATGAATGACGACTCCTTGATTCGTACCTCAGCCACCCCTTCACTGTCATGTACAACGCCGAAATTAGTGATAGCCTGTTGAAGCTGATGGAGGTGGCTGATATGGTTGAAGGTCAAAGCCTGACTGCGTTGATCGCAGCCCGTTGCTCGCCAGCCGATGCTGAGGGCGGAATCAGATTTCTTGGGAAAGGCATAGAAAGGCACGAAATGCACCTTTTGAGCGTCGATCTCGTGCCCCTCGACCTCTTTGTGTTTTGATATGGTGCTGGTTACCACTCTGACTAGACGAAGGCGAGTCTCATCAAGTCGAAATACCATGATGTCCTGTTTCCGGCTTTGTGAAACATCTGGAAGTGGGGCCTCGAAGATTTTCTGCTCGAAACCATCTGGTTCAGTTAGCGTTGGGAAGGGATCTGCGTCGCCGAAGTCCACCCAAATATTGAAGTTTCCTTCTGGCTCACGTAAAATGTCGCTTGGCTGTGGAGCTTGCAGCGGAGATTCGGCTGTTGCGAAGCGTTCTGTCTCAGAGATGATCTTGGACTCAAGCTCGTGAACGTATGTCTTCCACAGGATGTCTTTGCAGGCAAGGTCGAATGATGGATGGGATTTAATTTTCTCAATTATCCAGACGCACTTCATAAGGTTGAGATACTGCGTGGGTTCGGGTGTCAGCATCAATGGTGCGAAAGACCGGAATTTTCGAGTGCTCTCTTCAAAATAGAAGGCCACAGCATCGATGCCCTCCGCTAGAGGGAAAGGCTCGATCGGTCGAGTATCCATGGCTGTTGCCTTGAACTTTTCGGAAAGGTACTCGGGCACCAGTGGTAATGCGGACAAAGGAAGCCTTGTCGTTCCGGTCTCTTCTCGAACGTCCCCAAGAAGAAGCCCTTTGATCTCGTTCAACCTGCCAACCAGGTCGCCATGCATCAGTATGATACGTTGTTGAATGTCAGCGTATATCTTTCTGACCAGAGAATTAGCTACGCGATAGTGAGGATATGGTTGGAAAATTGACTGACAGCTCCAGAGGCTTCAACAAAAATATGACCTAGAAACCATCAGTTCTATTCCACAACTTTGGCATGGCGAATACTTGCACTCACCTTCGAACAATGGAAAGAGACCCGAATTCTCAGCGATCGGACTCTCTCTGCCAACCCCAAGCTCCACGATATATTCCTGACAAAGCCCAACCCATCTCTTTCGAATTTAGAATTTCGCAGTACCAGATCTTCACACTGCTTCGTCGTGCCGGCAAAGTCCCCCACAATGGATTGGAAAGTGGACAAGTCCCATTCGTGGCTTCTAAGAGAGGGCATTTGTTCTTGAGCCTTCTCAACTGCATCTCGGATGGAAGCGAGGCCTTCCGCGAAACGACGAATATCGTTGCCGAAGTCGGCATACTCCTGTTCTGCCCGAGTGAGTAAATGATAGACTGAAAAGGCAGTTTGCGTCCTCTGGCGACGACAATAAACAGAAGGATCTTGTCACGGGGCTCAATCCAGGCATCGGTCGAACTTCCAACAGATCCTCATCGTTTTCAACTTACTTGCACTTTCATATTTGCTAAACCCTATGTTATAAATATGCCACGCGAGGGTTGCGCATGAGATGATGTCGCTGAGGCCGAAGCCCATCCTTGACTCGTAACGATCTCCTCAGTTCACGCAACTTCGCTATACAGCGACTCTTCACGCTAACATACAAGTGAGCACCGACGAAAACTTCGCACGACAGTTCTCTCGTTAAACCCAACCAGGCTGTACACCCTGATTATCAAACCAACAGGATTGCGTTATCTAACATTAGATGGTGAAACCACATTTGCTGCAGCCAGAAAGTACTACCAGGTACCTCATGCGGGCACAACGGCTCAAGTGTTGGGCTGGTGCAGCCTAATTCTAATCTCCGTTCCGCGGTCGAGTTGCAGTCAATAGCGCCTAAGTGAGACTGCGCTAGACCCGTGATGTCGTGCAGGGCGTCAACTCTCCGAACTTCGCCATGCAGACTTGGGCTCTTGATCAAGCTATCCTTGAATAATCCCAGAAACGGGTACCTCACGAACGATAAGTGAGTTATCTGCCGACTTAGCAGAGATTAAGATCTGCAGTACGAGGTTGCACGGCAGAGGTACCAGGCAGCAACCTCAGCCTTATCTTCCAACTTCAGGGTTCGTCCAGTCTTTGAATGAGCGAGGATGAGCTGGCTCGACAGCCTTGCACTGTCATGTAGTTGGGGGCCAAGTCCCTCACTTCTACCGCGAAAAGGTATATGCAAGGCTTCGATAACACCGCGGCGAGGTGCGCTCTTTTGTCCCTTATTTTTCTTTCGTGGTCTGTTGCAATCATGGATGACAGTGGACGATCAACCGCCGCGGGTAGAAAGGGTCCACTTTTCAACCAAGAAGAACTTGCTCGAGTAGAGCGGGCAAGATGTGCGAGTCACACAGTCGTTACCAGTAGGCCTCAGTCTCTTGGTTACCTCTCAATCGCCTGTATCATAATCAACAAGATGATCGGTAAGCGCTTTTATTGACTGGTATGAGTCTCCGGCTGACTGTGATCCTAGGAACTGGAATATTCAAAACCCCGACTGTGGTGATGCAAGGAACCAGCAGCGTTGGCATTGCTGTGATCTTTTGGGTCTTGGGCGCCGTCGTCGCCATCGCTGGGGTCCTTGTTTTCTCCGAGTTTGGCCTCACAGTTCCTCGAATGCAGGTTGAAGGCCAACATGAGAAGGAATCCGTTCCACGGAACGGTGGAGAAAAGAACTACGTAAGAGAGTCCCCACTACTTGTCTTCTTGACATCAAACTCATTTTGGAAGCTGGAGTATCTCTGCCCCAAACCACATTTCCTTGCCACCTGCCTATATGGCATTCCATTCATCCTTCTTGGAAACACAGCAGGCAACGCCATCGTCTTTGCTGAAAATGCGATTCGTGCTTCTGAAAGAGAACCTACCAACGTCGAAGTAAGAGGCGTTGCAATAGCCGTCATCACCTTCGCTTGCCTGATCCATGCTGTCTGGCGAAGGGGCGGTGTCTACCTCAACAACGTCTTTGGTTTGGTCAAAGTAGCCATACTGCTGACGCTTTTCTTTGTTGGTGTCGCATCAGCTGCCGGAGCTATTAAGAGCAGTGCGGCAAGCTCAGGCTCAGTGGCCAAAGAAAATTTCGATCCAGCCACATCATTCAAAGATCGCGCGGTGGGTTCATACAAATACACGGAGGCCTTCTTAAGCGTCATGTTTGCATATGATGGTTTCAATCAAGCCAACTATGTATGTTATTACGCTGTTTTCCAATCGATACTCGGCTGACAGAGATTAGGTACTCGGTGAAATTGATGACCCACGGAGAAAGTTCAAGCGGGCTGCCTTGTCCACAGTTGGTTTTGTCAGCGCTTTCTACATTCTGGTCAATATCACTTATGTTAGTGCTGAAGCTCCACCCAAAGCTGACCATACCTTGGTTGCATGCTGACCGTTTTTAGATGCTCGTTGTCCCTAAATCCGACCAAAATAAAACCAGCAGCGACGTTGCGACGTCGTTCTTTCAGCGAGTGTTTGGCGAAGAAGTCGCCAGTCGAGTCCTTTTGGTGCTGATGGCCATATCTGGTCTTGGCAACGTCCTTGTGCAAACTTTCACAGCAGCACGGGTTAAACAGGAAATAGCCAAGGAAGGCATTCTGCCGTGGTCGGCCTTTTTCGCGAGAAATTCTGACCTCCGATTCTTCCGTCGTGGACCCAGGAGCAGATCACAAACGCATGCTGGAGAGACACCAGTTGGCGCCTTTCTTCTTCATTGGGTGTTCGCAGTCGCTCTGATCGTTGCAACTAGTGCGCAGAACCCTAGCGACACCTATAGGACCTCTGTCTATCTCTACTCCTTCACTGTCGATGCCTTGTTTGGGTTCGTCGTTGGCCTAGGTCTTCTCTATCTTCGGCTCAACGAAGCCCGCACCAAGTGGTCAACGAAATCAGCATCCAAACCGTGGCTCAGTATTTCGGCGGCGACCATCTTCACCTTGGGCAACTTCTTCCCGCTGGTCGGGATCTGGATCCCGCCGGGAAGTGGCTCCGTATTCGTGCCAACAGCCAACTGGTTTGTCACCGGAACGGTCGGGATTGTTGTCGTGGTTGCGGGTTTTGTATGGTGGGTAGGGCTCTATTGCATGGTTCCAAGGGTTAGGGGAATGAAACTCGAGGTGGAGAAGGAGGAGGTGCTGGATAACGGGTACGGTTATTGGATCATGTGGCATGAGATTGTCCGATTTCATTGGGTGGTCAAATAAAAACATCCCGTTGAGCGTCGTCCCACGATCTTTCCGCTCCAAGCAGATGACCGATCTTGACCAAGCTTGACACAATTCGAAACACCATCTTAATCCTGGAAAAATTCCGCTTATAAGCCCCTCCCTCCTTCGTCCTCGACCCCATATCAAACCTACCCTCCATGCCTCCACTTCGCCCGAAGGCAAGCCCAGAAGTCCCCCCCAACTAGCTCCACTCACCTCCTCCCCACCCATGTAATCGTAGACCATCTCCCATGTCCAGAATCCCCTCCTCCTGACCCTGAACATCAATCGGGCACACCGAAGAAACCCGGCTTCTTCTAGAACCCGTTTTGTCAGGCTCGATATCGCCGCCCCTCAGGGAATCATGGTATATACGCTCTACGTCCTGAACCGACTTTCATACCGAATAACCTATAACCAATTAGAGTCAAAAGACGCCATTATCCCGCTCTTCTCTGCCGGCACGTCACGTCACGTCACGTCACGTCACGCTACTGGCTGGCGTAGGATTTCGTTGTGTTGAGCTTTGAAGGCCCCACCGCGTTTTCTGACGTCGACTCACGGTGACCGCGGCGTGGAGCAGTATCGACTCGGCTCGGCTCAACGCGGCGATTCTGTGGTGGTTGGCCAATTCTAGATACAAAAGTTTGGACGGAACAGCTCCGCTGGGCGCCAAGGCCGCGCAGCGGGGCGGGCCGGCGGATACTACTTAGTAGGAGGACGGGGGGCTAATGCTCAGCCCTAATTGGTACGAGGTGCCGCCGCCCAGAAGTACTACGCTAATGAGATTTTACCCTAAAGGGTGTAGTGTGTAGGCAGGGGTAGTTGAACCAATCGGATGCTGTAGATTCTTTTCCTCAGTGGTATGTATCATTCACAAATGCCTTGTGGGACGGTTTTAAGAGACGTCAAGAGAGAATTTCTATCTTATTTGATGTTATTTAAGCCAGTGGCTTGATAGTGAAAATGAGACTTTGGATCAGAAGTGTTGTGTTAAGTCTGGTTGATTTCTAACCGGTGGCTTTACCGCCGTTATAGCCGGTCAACTGGTGCTACACTAACTAGGTTACTAGAGTACCGGTCTGGTACCGGTCAAGTACCGGCAAGAGTGTCATCTCTCGTGTGAGCCTGACAGATATGCTATCGTATCTCTTCAATTCTTTTTTGTGAACGAGAAATATACAGTTTGAGTGGTGTATCATGATATGTAATTAATACTAAAAAAACTAAGAAGCTTGGTGGAAATATACATGAGATTTTGTATCATGTATGACAACGTGCTTGTGGCAATTTAATCCAAATCTGGTATTTCATTACTTCTGGGCCGCACCTCGTAGGACGTATTTTATTCCGATTTCCTGGTGAAGACGGTCAGAAGAACAACCGAATATGGAGAGGGGATATGGTTTCTACCCAGTACAAGCTGCAAGGCCAAGCTGTATCATCATATCATGTGAATGGTTGTATACGGAGTGACTTAGTTAAGTGCTAGAGAGCCAAGAGAGCCAGACGCGGCCGATTTCGCACAGCATATCTCATGACCAAAACGATATGTACTGCCGATGCGCCTCGAGCTGAGAGGACTTCCCATAGAAGCAAGACTTGCTCGGTACGTAAATGTCTTATTTTACCATTGCAGACTCCCGGATTCGCTGGAGCCGCCGCCGTCAGGAAGAGAGCTCAAATTCCGGAAAGATGGCCGGGTCAAAGAGCCTGGACGTCCAGAATGTGTCGTCAATATTGCCCATAAAGTCGTCCATTTCCTCGAAACCAGCCATGGCGGGGAACTGGGTAGCCTCAACTTGGGCCTGAGTCGCCTCGCTCATACCTGCTGTAGGCACAGGCGCTGGCTTTCCGGGGGGCTCGCTCGTCTGCTCGGCAGGGGAGTGATGCTGTGTGGGTGCGCCGGTAGTGGTTCCCTCATGCGGATCCCGGATGACCTCGAGAGGGGAGTCTTCGTCAGCTAGATCGCCGGTTGCAGCTGTGTTTGCAGCATCGCCGACGCTGGCGACGCGCGTTTTACGCACGTACCAGTGCCGGGTGCGCTCGAGGATCATTCTCAGAGAGAGGAAGAAGTCCGGGAGTGGCTGGCTTGCGGCGTTGAAGGTCGTGATCGATGACATGCGGTAGCACAGCGACTCGAGGTAAAGGTCCAGACGGACTTGTTCTTGAGCGGTGCGGATGTCCCAGTGGGTATCGGCGTAGCTGTCGCTGGGGAATGAGAGCTTGGAGACTATGATGAGGACGTAAGGTAGGCGCATCCATTCGATGAAGGAAAAGAGACTGTAATGTGAGATCGGCGTGGCGAGGAGGGTGTCCAGGTAGGCTTTGCCTGCTTCGAGACAGGAGAGGAGCAGGTCAAAGCGGTACCTGTTGGCTGGTGGCGTGTTGGATGGAAGTATACTGCTTGCCGGGCTGGCACCCATTCGGATGCCGACACTGTGGAGTTCCATGTCTACAAAAGCGTAAGACAGATCCATCGCTGCTGCAGGATGTTTAGTTCAGCGCGGTACCAGAGGGTCAATCTTATAGACAGCCTACCACTTCGTCTTGTATCAGACGGCAAATGTCTCTTCCACTCTTTCAGTTGCAAGGCGAACATTTGTAGGAGCATCCGTGATCGAGTGTGGTCGGCATGCATGTGGTCGGCATGTACGGCGCCGGCATCTTCTGATCGGAAGGCTGCATGAATCTGGTCCCCAATGTGGTACAGTTTGATCATGTGTAGCAATATATTATCAGATGGAAATTCTTGGTCTGCTTCGAGCCGCTTGCAACAATCTGCCATGTAATTGGAGTACCTCAACATATTTGGTCGACTCAGCGCCACAGAAAATCTGAAAGCTGTCAGCCTTATGGTCGTTCGTCTCTACCGTCACCGGTTCGGGCACAGGTCCTTACGCTACAGATAAGTAGTAGCAACCCAGAAACGCTCTTTGACCTTCTCGCTCTTCGTTTGGAGACACTGATGCAGTTTTGTTACCGGCGGAAATATCCATTACTGGTTTGTCAGGCTTGTGACTAATTCCTAAGTCGATCGCCATGCTGATGGCTAGTTGGAGCAATTGATATATCTGCTGAGCTTGGGGTTTAAAATGCTGATGGTACCTGTTCCCTACTTTCAGCAAAAGCGTTGAGCCACAAAAACTTTGACTTTCTGGAAAGAAGGAAACCCACCACGCCAAGTAGATCAGGATACTTTGCAAACAATCGAGGCTTCTCTGAGCATTGACAATGGTATTGGTAGCAAGCTCATTTCGATATTGTTCTTCAAGAGTGATTTGCAGCGATCGGCGCTTTCCAGAAGCTGTTACCAAGATAGCGAGAAAGAGCATAGGCTTCTCCGATCTCAATGTCTGGGCGGTGAGACCATGAGATATGACAACGAATGGAAAGAGGTCTGACATGGGCCGAAAATCGTTCAATAAGGATTCGGCACACATTATATCAACCAGGTCCTTATCCGAACTATATGCAGGTGCTCGTTCATTGACAGTCGCCACTCGTGCCGTCGGGCTATTCGCTGATGGGACTATACGTTGCTCAGGTGGATACACACCCCTCTCATAGGATTCCCGAGGTACAATATGATGCTGAGCGAACGGCGAAGAGTCATTATGAGCACTTTCAGACTCCCGCTCCCTCTGACGACTTTCCGCATTAGCAGACGCACTGGTTGACAAGCCAGTCTTCTGCTCCATCTCATGGTGCGGTTGGCCGGGAACGGAAGATGATCGCCTGGACTGAAGACTTTCTCTTGCATTCTCTGGCTGCGCAAGGAGTGCAACCAAACCATCGATTTTCTGTTCAATCTGCGCCGTTCGACTATCGAGGCGCAAATCAGCCTACCAGCCTGATTCGTGAGTGATCAGCAGCTGGGAACGGCTTACGAATTGGAAGTGCGAACCCGCTTGGGTCGCGGTTGACTGTCCGGCCAGACACATTCTCTTTTAGAGTCAAGGCACCTTGAAAATAGTCAACAAGATGCGACGAATACAACAGCAGTGATCCGGTTTTGAAAATGATGTTCGATGCCCGATAATAATGATCATAGAGCGACAATTCACATGATAGAGTGTAGGTGATTGAAAGTCCAACTTCGTCTGTGGTAGGGAACACATTTTGAGGCTCGGCCCGCACGGAAAGGGAGGAAGAGAGAAACGCAGAAATCCAAAAATGGCAAAATCAAGATTAGGATTCACAAGCCTCACCTCTGGCATTCGGCTGTCCGCTTGCTGGGCAAGCAACGAGCCTTCAGGCTACGGCAGTACTGACACGCTTGGGGGGTCCGCTGCCTCCGGCCCGTTTCTGGTGGACTTGCAATACTGGATTCCATATGAGGAGAACTTAACTAGGCGGAACGGGATTGAGAAGAGAGGTTCAAGCGGAAGGGAATGGAATGAGGATCATTATCTGGAGGAGTGTTGGTGAGCTTCGGTGGGCGTAACGGGTACGGCTAGTAATTGGCAGCCATGCCGTGCCGCTGCCCTGCCACTGCCCTGCCACATAACGCTAAATGCTGACTGGGCTAGCGGCCGGTGTAGGAGGCCGTGGGTCTTGGCACACCTCAAGACCTTAAAGACTTCTTACACCTACTCTACCCTCTCATCTCATCGCCACCATATCCATCGGAATCAGGGTGAATTCGAGGCTCGTTGGTATCCACACCAAAATCTACCCAGGAGTCTATGCTGGGACCCTACATTAGAGCTGTTTTGCGGCGCTTTTTGTGGGGCGAAAAGCGTACAGCACACTCAAATTCGCTTACTTCGAAATACTACGTATAGCAGATACAGACCCTCCGGCCCTTAATCGCTGGGGCGATTCCGCTGGACTGGACATCCCGACCTAGTACTATCCAAGCATCGACAGTCCCAACAACCGCCTCAGTTTGTGTCAATGGATGTCACAACACGAAGTGGACGGGTGTCACGGAAACCAGTGAAAATCCGGCCTGATACCGTAGCATGCTGATCCTGAAAATATTAAGAAGGCGATCTAAGGTAATGACTCATTGATCAGACTAGCTATATATTCCTAGAGTTTCATCCAATATCAAGTACGTAACTTAATCGACCCATAAGTCTCATCTGTTTCCCATTCAACCTCTTCCTTTTCCCAGATTTCTATAATCGAGATTGACCCGAGATAGGCGCGTCATCCGAAGAATAAAGGGGTATTGAACTACAAGATACCCTTTCTTATGCTCTGAAACACGCTCTCCATGGGCGGTCTCACGTTCTTCGCGGCCGGCATTTGCGCATCATTTTCCAACAGAAAGATATATCTCACCGCTAACCTCGTTGCATCAGTAATGACATAGATCCCACTGCCTTGTCTAGGGGGTTTTTGCCCTGCTAATTCGCATCCTAATAATACTCTTAAATTCTTTAATTTAGTTGACTTCCATCCTCCTTTTGAAGTCGTTGCGTAACTCCATGCCACGCGGGGCTCATCAGCCATATATATGCCAGGTCCATATAAGGCACCATTCCGTTGCAGTGAGGTGCCGCTCTGTGCACGCAGGCCTTGACAGACGATGGCATGTAGGCGGTCAAGGGAGGTGCCGTGAAAGAGAATCTGAGATGTTGATTCCGGAGCCGGCATATGCCGGGAGAAGGCGATCTCGAGATCTGGGGCCGCATTCACAAGGAGAAATTGGTGAATACCAAAAGAGGGAATCCGCTGCTGTCTCGGAGCAGAGACAAGGAAACCACGATACGAATTGCAAGCCCAGCGAAGCCAACATGCAAGTGAGGTGGACTTGGAAGATGGGTTGCAGTAGCCGAGGAGAGCTTGAGCTAGGTGGAAGCTGTCTCCGAAGACATTGAGACAATGCTTGAGGTGTTTTGCGAGAGTGGATATGGGTGGAAGGGCGTCAAGAATGCCGAGGACTGTCGTAGCGTTGCTGGCTGACAAGTTTCCTAAGAGCTCAGGTTTTCCTGTCAACGCCGCCGCGCAAATCATGGTTAGGAGCAGGTCCATCACGGGAGGATCCTGCCAGATCTCCACTAGTTGAATCTCATCGTCTGCTTCAGAGAAAGTGGATTTACAAGATTGCAATGAGCAAGTTGTACCGCGCCGTAAGCAACGTTGGCCGAGACCACATACCAAACAGCCTTGTCCAAGCCTCGAGACTTTCAGAGCGATGTGAGCATGGGTCTGCTGCAGAGATTTAAAATTGCGACGTAGGTGATGCCACAGCATTCGAGAAAGTTGATAGATGCCACGATTGGGTCGACCGCGGCAATACTGTTTATGAGGTGGTTCATCAGCCTTGAAAACCTCCCAAGCAGTGTGACCGTCTCTTTTGGAGGTGACCTCCGAATTCATTTGATCGCTGGACTCGCCGGAGAGATGTACGCAGAACTTGATTGGTACGCCATCATGGCGAAGGGTGAGACGTATCAAGAAATCCTCAGCATCGCCTGCACCTATCCCCAATCGTTGCATTCTGGTCAAACCGGCCGCTGGAAACCGGAGCTCGATTTCGTTCTCGGAGACCTCCTCGACTAGAGAGCCAAGCGACTGAGGAAGACTGGCAAGAGTATCGGCTACGATAGTAGAAGCTTCGATGCGGAGCTTCGCAAGCAATTTCGAAACATCTCGAGGGCAAACAGCTCGCAGAGATAGCCGCAGGTTCTCTAGGCGTTGGGCTTCGGTCATCAATTGCAGATACTGCTTGTGAAGAGTATCGGCCACCTCCGTTAGATGAGAGGGGTGTCTTTCTATGTTGAGACTGATTCCAAATAGGCTAGCAACTCTCGTAAGAGCGAGACGATCTTGTTGCGAATGGTCACCGGCTCGCAATTCACTCGCCAAAACGATTTCCACGAATCGTGGAGATTCATGATGCCGAGAGCCAAGCACCCTCAAACACGCCTCAGCCCCTCTGGAACTCGTTTGACGTATGGCTGACAGTACGTCCTCAACATCTTCAGCGTTTCCGCTGTGAAGGCATGCGATGATGATATCCACCAATCTTCCGTGATGGCTAAATTCACTGTCTTTGACGAAATTGAGCACTCGAAGAAGCTGGCTGTTCTTCGGAGCAGAGAGACCCAACAACAGCACCTCCATTGCGGGTCCGCACTTTAGCACACTCTGTAAGCGCGTCAGGGTAGGGAGATAAACGGCCATTTGTTGAGACCATCCGTGGACCTCGAGACTCAAAAGTTTGGGGGAGTCGCGTTCTTTGATTACCTCGGATCCCTTGTATATGGCTCTAATGCAATTTAGCAGCTCGAGCCACATCTCGGCGCCCAAATTTGTTACAGCGTGGCGGAGAAGCGTTTCGTGCTGTTGTTCGATTACAACTAAAAGTATCTGGCGCCATCGTTCCAGAGCGCTTAGCATATTTTCCGATGCCATCAGCCTAATGAGTGTAAACACCCCAGTATCAGGGTCTCCATTGGGAAACTTGAGTACTCTCAGCGTGCTGATGACCAGAGGATAAGAAAGAGTTGTTAAATCTCCTAAGCAGTCACATCGAAATTGACAGCTAGTATTGGGGAAATCTGCAACCAGAAGAGCAAGCTCGAGGCGTTTCTCATCTCGATTCTGCTTCCACAGATCAATAAGAGCTTCAACTAGTCCGCGGACATGAGGTGAAACTGTCCAACCGGGCACGAGCAAAGCCCTGCAGTAGGCATCTACTTGGCTCCTTAGAGGAGTTGCCGCCGAAGACGTCACGCTCCAGATAGAATTGCGTATGACGCCAAGGGTCTCAATCGTCACCCAAGGAGGCCTGGAGGCAATCAAGTCTTGGGCGGAGTGATCAAACTCAGCCACCAGCCAGGTCTGCTCCTGCAACCTGTAGTAGAAGGTTAGGAGCTCCCTAGCACTGTCTTTCCACCCATTTTCGGCATCTATTTGTTGAAGAAATGTATTTTGTAGTTTTCTCACGTAATTTGCAATCCAATCAAATGGGTACCCCTTAATCCGTTCACGCAACCCATCAAGGCGAGGATCACGCAAGGCAAGCAAGAGCTCTATAATTTCCTCGATTCCTGAGACGAAGTACTGGCTGGGAAGCGTGAACGCTTGTAGGATGACCCTGGTAAGAGGTGGCTTGTCGAGAAGCCGAGTCTCCTCCAGGATCTGAAGGTTTTCGTGGGTGATGGTTTTGCCGACACAGAGATGTACAAGCAAAGCTGTATAGTCACCACCGGCTGAACATGCAAAATCTACCACACTCGTCAATCGGTCAAGAATGCCATTCAAATTTCCAGAATCTATGAATGGATTCCTTCCGAAACGTACGTGTGAATTCCCCCAGTGTAGTGTCGTCTGCGAACCACCAATGCCCTGCGCAATCAGCCCATTTCGTAATGAGGCTTGTGCACTACCTATCATACTCGCAAAGTCCGGTCCCTCCAATGCAAGTAGGTCTCCCAGGGACAAAGGAGCACGAACAGCATAATCATTCCAAGCGTGCAATCGAACGACACTAGGTCGCCATGCGGCCCATGCTTCCCATGTGGGAAGATGAGTATTTAGCAACTGACCTGCTCCCAGGTTTGGTATCAGCAGCAGGCCGCTAGATGAAATTGTTGACAGCCATCCAGCTGCTACATAGGCGTCCTCCCATCGATTCCTGTGCCTTAACACCTCAAGCTGCGTTGCAAAGCCCAGACACACTCTGCATGCGAGGCTATTGGTCTCAGTTTGAAGCAACAGACCAGAAGCCACTTGGTCTAGTAAAAGAGGTAGCATATCTTGAAGCTGCTGACCTAACGTACGTGAAGAGCCGCTATGGGCAGGGTTCTCTGATAGGTAACGGGCCCATTGTGCCTCAATATCGCTGACGGCTTCAGGGTTCGCGTGGTTGGTGGCCACGATAGCCTGTGAGTATTCGTGGAGTCCGAAGGCGCCATTGGGCTCGACTTTCAAATCGTTGACGACCAAGTTCCTGAGAGCTCGCGTGGTTATATGGTGAGCACAAGCTGCAATCGCGACTCCCTTGGACGAGTGGTTGCGTATGAGGTCAAGTAGACGCTCATCGGTCTGACATTGTGACAAGAAACCTTTCTTCTTCAAATAATATCCTGTATGGTTCCGCAGTTTGATCCAAGGGAAGTCCACGTCAGTGGGTTTCCCCGGGCCCGCAGCTACATTGATATTTTTGTGCCAAGCATTGCTTTCACGGCCCTTGAGTTTCATATTGAGTCACGCTGCGGGAGAATGTATGTAAGGCAAGTGAGCACCCCACTGGATGGTGAAACTAGCCACTCCTGATTTGTCCTCTGCTTTTGAGATGCATTGACGGTATTCCTTCTCCCCGCTCTGCCGGAGGCAACCAAGGGAGTCCGATCTGGGAGAATGAATTCCCAGTGTGTTTGCACAGAGGGTTCTCGATGTCCCAGCTGCAAATGGGCCGCAGAAAAGTCCAGTTCGCGGAGGGAAAATGTGGCGGAAAGTGATTGGGCAGCACTGCGGATAGTAAGAGAGAGAGGAGTAAAACGATTTTCATGCGATGCCTGACTGTGGGAAGGCATAAGGCTACGTTATCGTGAATACTATTTGATAACCCAGTGGTGAATCTTCGAAAGATAGCACGCAAGGCTGTCCAATAGGCGCTCAAAATGCAAGTGGCGGAAACGAGTCAAGACTAGTGAGAATGAGATTCTTAGCATCGGGCTGGAGACAACTCAATATTTCCTCCACCCCTTCCATCTGATCATTAATCACTTTCACTTCCATGCTGTACTATCTTGGTTGACATGCTAGCCTTTGAATGAAGGCGTCCTGAATTTTTCTTCAAATGGCAAGTCGACTGCCGGCCGAGATGCCAAGGTCATGGCCTGGCCCTCGTTTGGCTTCTGGGTATTGGAGCGACGAGAGCGAGGGTAAACAGGACGATGGTGAGGAAATGCCATACCTAGAGCCAGACCTAGTGCTTATCAGTGAGTTACTTGAAAATATCGAGCGCAGTCCACCTGCTCTCGAGGCTCGCGTATTGCTAATGCAGCTTTACGTCGGGTGCGGGTGGCATGATGCGGCAAAGGAGGAGGCGCATCAAGTCCTGGCAATCGATGGCTCTATTAAAGAAGCACAGATATACCTGGGGGATCGCTGCAAAGCGAGCCTCCGAAGGGACGACGGAGGTGAGAACAGGAAAGCGACGGCGAAGCCTGCCAGCACCGGGACGAAGTCCAAGGTAAAAGGCAAAGACGCCACAGAGCTCCGACACCAGAGAGCTCAACCTCCGACATGGCGGCCACGTCTCGGGAAAATCACCTCTCCAGCCGTCTCGCTACAGAAACTCGAGGATGGGTATGTTGCATTGATGAGAAATGCCCAGCTCCTCCTTGGTGAAACGAAACTCTTGGAAGACCTCAACGTTCCACATTGTGAAGAGCAGATATTGGACCTCGCAGCAATGGCGGAAGGTCATTTGAGCAGCGTTGTGAGAGCCAGGCGTCTACAGAGCGTAAAAATCGTAGCGAAGGCGATAGTGGCCGATAGCAAAGACGGGGTCCAGAATGGCTTGAACACCGCGGTGAAGGATCTAGACGATGTGGCTCGCTGGTTAAGAAAGTCAAAGGATACCGCAGAGGCTTCTGGAAAGGGTATGAGCAGATCAACTGGTAACGACGACAAAGACGAGATCCGCGAAGCTTTGGTGAAACGGGCGAAAGCATTGAAGGCTTTGCTACCACAGCCATTGCAGCCACTCGCAGACTTGGCAATGATGCATGCGGAGCACGAGTTCCTAAATCGAAAGTACGTCAACGATGAAACCATGTCTTTCGATCCCATATCCAGTATCCCGAGGGCCAATTTCTGGACCAGCGAGGATGGCTACGCGTGGGACATGGAGGAATTAGCAGGAGCAATCCGGAGCGGCAAAGGTGTAATGAGGAATCCACTCAGCAGGCAAATGTTCACACGGGCCGACGTACGGGCCATCGTTCAACATCCCCTAGGAAATGGACTGCAGGCCTTGCAGTTGGAGCAAAGCAAGCTCAAGCACGGCGTGCGGCCGCAGACCATAGACGAACTCGATACGCTGGCGAAGGTCTTCATAAGCGACATGACCGAAAATGGAAAACCGAGCCGTGTCGCTGTGGAGGCCTTTGTTTCATACTTGGAAACGCTACCGAGCCACGAACAAGAAGCCATTGACAAGCTAAAGGTGCCGGCCAAGGACAGCTACACGGGGATGCCGTTTGATACGACCATTGGTGAGGCGGTGGAAGACATGCAAGGAAACAGGGTGTGCCTTCACAAGACAGGCGATTTCCTGGCCCAAGCCGTAAGATACTTGAGATGAAGAGGATAGACAGACGCGTTGTTATGCGCGCCAAGTATGCCAAGCGCATGCCAAGCGCGTGCCTTACTTTAGTACGCAGAGTTCAAAATTTTGATGTGTCGTCAACCCAATAACAGTCCGACTTAATACACAGTAAGTACTAGGGAATAATGGTTGACGGACCATGCTTCTATCTGAGAACCTGGAGAACCTCTAAAGACGCCCATCGCATACCAATGCCTACCAGATCCAATTTACTCTTATCGTGCTCTTGGTAAAAAGGAGTACCCCCGGCCCATCCCCCCCCCCAGTGGATCCTCCACAGTTCTCGGTCGCAGTCACCAGTGAAGCCAGTCCTCGTGTGCAGCATGGCTGTATTATCAGACAACAGAATATCACCCTGCTCCCAGGTAAATCTCAGGCACACGCGTCGATCGTACAACATTTGGTCCACCATCGCGACAATATCCTGGCTGTCATTCTGGATCGTGACTTCGCATGTCGAGAACTTGGTCTTGGTGGCGTCCCATGGTTGATGCCAGCGCATACAGGGGGCATTGCTCTTCGGGTGGCGTACCACCAGCGGTAGGTCTTGCAGCTTCGCATTCCAGAAGCCGTTGTTGTCCATTCGCCACTTCACCGCTTCCAGACGCTCAACCGTATAGGGAGCCGGCAGGTATTGCCAGAAGAGCCGAGAGGCGGCGAAGAGAGTATAGCCGGTGCCTTTAGGTGCTGTGGCGATGGAGGTGAAATACTGGAATCTGGGGCAAGTTAGCGGAGACGGGCCGGCGTTTGATGCTACTGAACTTACCCTGGTGGTCTGTTCACTTTGATCTCATTACCCTCCTCGTCTTTCATATCATTGCCTTCCTCATCCTTTTGAGTTACGAACTTGAACATGCCGTCGTAGTGCATGGGCATCGCTTCGCTACTCACAACGTTGTTGTGGTCCTTGTCGTTCCTTCCGTGGTCTTTGACCTCTTGTAGAATCCCGAACGTCCACGGAAGTACGGTTCCCATCTCATATGCTTTGCTGATGAAAAGCTCGCGGTCGGTAGTATCAGCGAAGCCACGCAACACTACGGGAGACTGGACCTCTGCCAGTTTGCGCAGTTTGGTTACATCAACATCGCGGAGCGAGGGCTTCGACTCAAGCTCGGGTGCCGGACGGATGATAAGTCCACAGGGGTACAGATGTTCGAATTCAACCTGGATATTGCCGAAGTCCCAGAGGTCTGACTTCTCCCGGAAATGGTATGGGCGACCGTTTCGAAGGACAAGATCGTGCGTTTCTCGCACGTCTCCAGCATGAACAGTCTTGAAGGATCCGTCAATGCCAACAGCAACGGACGAATGCCATGGAGTCATTATTGCGCCGTCCACCTGTGGAATGAGAGGTACTGAGAGCTTTTTCTGCCCAACTGAGGGATGTATCGAAAGACGCACGTGATCTTTGCACTTGCTTTCGATGGCAGCCGCAAAAGCCTAGGAATTCCGCATGTCAGCTCTGTTCCCCGGTTTGAGTTGCTCACAGGACTCACCTTGCCCCGCGTGATCATCTTCAATGCAAGGCTCTCAATTGCATCCTTGTACCGCTTCTTTGGGTTCTCTTGACGTTGTGCTTCCTCGGCTACGTGGCTGTACTTCAAATCTTTGGTCAAAAATTTGATATAACCTCTATATGTCAGGCAGATGTCGGTGTCTTTTTTGACCGCTTCACGAGCGTCAAAATTCGCGGGAGAGTATTTTGCGATGAGTTCGCGGCGGTAACAGCCAGCGTGGACCAGATACTCCTCTCTCGTCAAATTCTCGGTGTTAGGATGGTCTAGAAGATCGACAATGCGGAGGGCCCTGATATGGTGGAGCTCCTTGGCTTGTATGATATCTCGAACTGCTGTGGAGTAATCCCAGACTTCACCGTCCGGTATACCCATCAAGTCTGAGAGCCGTCAGTAGCTGCATGTGAGGTATGGGGGGGTGTATTTGGCACTTACCATTGTAGACCAGGCCATCGGATGCTATGACCACGGTAGCGCCGTGCTCATATATCTCCGCAACACTCTCACATAGTCCGTTCAAATGCATCAACGCAAGCTCTTCACCCAAATCAGGCATGTTACCGAGGGTTTTATCCTTCCTGTTTGGCGACTTGAAAGGAAATGCTGGTAAGACCATCTGCACTGGCTCGTTCTTCAACACATGCGCCTCGACCGGAGCCACGAACTTCGACTTCCCAGTCCACGGCCCTGGAGCGTTCTTGGAGCCGACATTGTGCCCATACCTCTGGATGATATCCAGAATCTGCAGAGCAATCTTCGTTGAAGGCCTCTCGGGGACCACAACAGTAGGCTCCTGAGCCTCGAGGGCGGGAGTCACTGGCAAACTGATATCAGGGCTCAGCGGTAGCGACGGGATTGGACCCCCAATCAAAGCATTTGGTTTCTGCTTTTTCAGGTTGAACTGTCCCGGTCTCGCTTGCGAGGGAAAGAGTTGCTGTAGTTGGGCGACCAAAATGTCCACCTTCTGTTCAAGGGCCGTGAATTGCCTTACGTCCACGGACTCAGTTGATGAAGGGACCGCAGACATCGAAGCCTGAGGCGGGGCAACGGCTGCCATCGTCTAAGAGAAAATGCAGAGATACGGGAGAGACTTTGACGATGTACGGAAGGTTTGATCTAAAGCGCCGGAAGGTGACAGGTTAGTGGAAAGAGAAATTCTTTTCCAGCTGACTGCGATGAGACCGATTTTGAAAGAAAGGGAACTTTTTGACCGAGTGGATGCCAGTAATGAACTGCTTTCTGGAAGGCACAGACACTCATTATAAGCAGATGTTAAAGGAATCTTGCGATGATACCACAGCCGCCAACAACACGTGGCTGGACTACTACGTGCTTCGCTTGTAAGATGAGCAATGCGATGATTACCTCACGTCACACACACTGACACTTCAAGAGCGACTCATCGTCGGGCTGAATGTCCAGCAAGACTTGTTTGGATAGTCAGCACTGTCAGCACCACAGACTCCAAGGCCTTAGCTGAGTCCGAGTACGAAAGGCCGACCGCCTCGCGATCCAGGTCTTGTGCAACAGACCCCCTTGGCAAACGTTTCTAGCACTAATAGCACATGGCAGTATGCAAGTCTGTCAGCTTAGCAAAGTGCGATACTCGTGGTCCGAGCGCGGACTATGATCGAGAACGGTTCTGTTTTCCCGCTCGTTCCATGGTTCTGGCCAAGGAAATTTGGTTCGAACAAAATTTGCTAACGCAAGAAGAGGTTCTCGAATTGGTTGTTTTAAGAATCTGGCTGATTTATTACTTCTGAATGGATGTCTGGGCTATGATCGTCCATTCTAGCGGTTTTCAGTCCAAGCCTCATCTGTCTATCCACCTTTCTGGCGTAAAATTCGACATTTTCCCAATTGGTTGCTGCAGCAGTTGCCTCTATAAGCGCTGTGAAGCAGAATCTCTATTGGTGGTGTGTAGCTAACTAGAAATCTAAGATGCAAAGGTTCGGATGAATAGCTCTCTGGGCGCCAAGGCCCCACAGCGCACCTTAACAGCCGCTATCAAGTTAGATCCGTCCAATCAAACTTTATGTCGATTAAGTAGACGCTAGCGGTTACTTTGACCAATGGAAAAAATGACAAATTTTACGCCAGAAAGGTGGATATCTACGTGACGCTGTCTGCATTCAACCTGCTGGAATCGAGCTCTTCGAATCTAATTTTGCATCCCAAAGGAGCAAGAATACCTCCCTAGCGGAAATTAGCGGCTGGCCATATCACGGAGCGGCTCTGACATACCGAAGTCAATTTTAGCCGATATTGCGGATCAACTGTCCACTTGACTCGTCTCACAAGCTCGAACAGAACCATCTTCATCTCTAACAACGCGTACCCTTGCCCCAAACACTTCCTGTTGTAAGCGTTGAATGCAATGTATCTTCCTTTGACGGTTTCCCGTCGGGCCTTGGCCATGATCTCTTCTGGCTTATCTCCCCACCTCTCTGGAATGAATTGTCGAGCTGTCTTTCCCCAGGCGGCCTCGGAGCTTTGCACTCCGGGTGCGTTCCAACCGACCCAGGTACCCTTGGGGATATTGATTTCACCTCCGAGGACGTACGGCTCTAGAGAGACGCGATTGATCAACTGAGACACGGGTGGGTAGACTCGTAGGAGCTCACAGATGAGGCTGGTCAGGTAGGGTAGCTTGTTGAGTGTCTCGCTGGTTGGGTTGGTGACTCCTGTCGCCAAAACCTCCGCTCGAAGCTTGTCCTGGATCGTCTGGCGGATATCATGGTCAGTATCGGCTCTGGTCTCACACTGGATTGCATGACTAGCAAGGGACGGAACTCACTTGATCGGAACCCAGCTGCCAAAACATGGAATTGAGCAGCTGCTGCGTGTTCTCATGTGCGGTCAAAAACACAATTTTTAAATTTGCACGGAATTGTTGTTCATTGATGATTCCCTCGTCCAGCGCCCTTTCCATCATGTGTACCACAAGCTCATCTTCAGGCTTGACTGGCTCTTTGCGCAATAGCTTTCGCGGCCGATTTCGAACAAGGTCATACAAGAGATCCTCAAACTCTTTCATGATTGCAAAAGCTCGTCGCCTGGAACGAAAGATATATGGATACATATCGAGGACCGGGAAATTGAAGTACAGTGGTTTGAATATCGTGCGTTTGATGATGCTCTGCAGTACTTCGATGCGGGCGTTTGGTCGTTCGAGACACTGTGCCGTCTGGTCAGTTCAGGTCTTTCATTTCCTGTATGGGTGCATTACTTCAAAATCAATGTCGAGAAAGCTCTCGCCCATTGCTGCGATTGCAAATCTCTGTATGATCGGGTTTACCAGGAATCCGTTATTCGCACCTATATCCTTTTGCGTGTTCAGCAGTATATCAACAAACCTCCGCGACTTGTCCAGTATAGGTTTGGAGTCGAAGTTGGTCTTTTGCAATCCCGGCTTCATGACGGAGGTGTACAACTTCCAATCGTCCCCATGGGAGTTGATGATGTTGTCGCCCACCAAGGACGATATCACACTCCACGGGATTTTCTTCTGGCTGCCAGCCTTTGCGAAAACGTCCTCGTGTTTCAGCATGTCGCTTAGATATTCTGGTCGAGTGACGAGCAGGTTCCATCGGCCTGCGAACCAGATCTTGACAGCACCGTATTTCTCCAGTGGTTGACGAAGCCATCGGTCATAGATCTCATCTTGTCCCATGTCCGACCAAAGGCCCAGAAGGCTGATGTAAATGGGGACTGCAGGTATGTTTTTGGGCAGATTGCTTGGTATGCGGAGGAGGCGATAGAGCAGAATTGCGAGCGCGCCGACGACACCGCCAAAGTACGTGAGGATTGCCATATCAGCAATGTGCCGCAGCAGTGACAGCAGAGAGGATGGGAAAATCGAATAGAGGAAGCACGAAGCTCAGACAGATTTACGGTACCTGTATACAATACAAAGTACCAGTATGGCTTGGGGGGACATGGAAACGAGCTCCACTTGATGCACAGGGAGCTTTGTCCTAGACTTCCATCGGCCTTACAATGCTTATCTCACGCCGCTCAATGCTCAATTGCCGTGTTCGGTACTTGTGTGCTGAGTATTCTTCAATCTCCCATTTCCTCTCACCACTCTTCTGACTCAGCTGACTCACTTGCAGCCGTCCTATTTTGGGCAACTCTTGGCACCAGGGGGAGAAGCAGACCCATACTAGTAGCCTGCACTAGGCTGTGACTTTTCTCATTGTCTGGTGTCGCCCTATGCTTGGTGCTGGTGCCGTGTCAGATCCAGGTTGTCGATTATCTTTCAGTCAGGTTTCATCGCTGTGCTGCCAAACGCCCGCATGGCGACAGCTGTGACTTCAAACGCCACCGAGGACAGCCAGGCAAAAGATTTGACCCCTACTGGACATGTCGCGTCCAAGCCAGGTCCTCCATCAGGTCCCATGCCGCAATATACTGCTTTCAGTCCTGGGCGACAACGCTTCATCTTGGGTATCGTCACCGCTGCAGGCTTTTTCGGACCATTGGCAGGAGGCATCTACCTGCCTGCGTTACCGACCTTGCGGGAGGCTTTCAACGCCTCTGCAACCGTCATCAATGCCACCGTCTCGGTCTTTATGGGAGTCTTGGCTGTCGCGGTGAGCACACCCTGCTCAATCGGATTTTCAGCAATGGCTAGGGTAGCCGGGGAGAATCCTCACCACTCAACGGTCACGCTGAATATCGAAATTTCGTCTCTCCCACACTCGGTAATGGGTATGCTAACAACCATAGTAGCCACTCTTCTGGGGTTCTCAAGCAGACTATGGCGGTCGCAAGCCTCTGTACATGGTCTCCTTGATGATATTTATTGTGGCGAATATTCTTCTTGCGGCCGTTCCAGCGAATCTAGCCGCTCTTTTTATCCTACGAATTGTCCAAGGTTTCGGTGCTGCCAGCGTTCTCTCCCTGGGAGCGGGAACGGTCGCCGACATCACAGCGCCCAAGGGAAGAGCTTCCGCCATGTCCATCGTACTGCTCGGTCCTCAGATGGGCCCTGTGCTCGGTCCACTGCTTGGGGGTGCTATTACAGGTAGTGCCAGCTGGCGCTGGACATTCGGTTTCCTGGGTATGTTCCGATCGTCCTTTACTGACCCGTGTACGCATCGTTGAACGTCGATGTAGCCATCACCTGCTCTGCAGTATATGTCGTTCTCGTGTTCTGTCTTCCCGAAACCGTACGATCGCTTGTCGGTAATGGCACGCTTTACAAGGACAGCAGCTGGATCGTCCGACCGAAATGGCGACAGTCACCCGTGGTGGATCCAGCCAAATTCCCTCGACCTCCACCTCCTACCCTACTCGGCTTGCTGAAACTTCTTCGATATCCTCCCATAGTGATTGTGTCGCTGAACAGCGCAATCCTGTTCGCAGCCTACTACGCCATGAACGTCACGTATCCGACCTTCCTCGAAGATATCTACGGATTCTCAACCACCGAAGTCGGAGTGGCGTATCTCGCGCCAGGTCAGCCAGCAGCCCTCAACTTCCCTTTTCTCTCCCCTTCTCTTTCCTAATCCCCGTTCATCCCACCCCGCTAACCACCCCTCTTTTCACACACGCAGGTCTCAGCCTCGTCGCCGGCTCCCTCATCAGCGGCCGAGTCTCCGACTTGCACCGCTCCGTCTTTGTGCAAAACAGCCCCAACCAAACCCCACCCCATCCGGAACACCGTCTCCACCTCCAGATCCCGGGCATGTTCATCTCCCTCGGTGGGATCCTCATGTACGGCTGGCTCGTCCGCTTCCGCATCCACGTCGCTTCCGTCATCGTCTCCACCAGCTTAGGTAGGCAACCACTATTTTCCCTCCTCCTCTTCTTCTTCTTTTCCTCCTTCTACCCCCCCCCCCCCCCCC
>NW_006916121.1:76798-125729 GCF_000464535.1 Endocarpon pusillum Z07020
ATGGTGAGGGGAAAGGCGATGAGGGAGGGGTTGGAGAGGAGGGAGGGGGCGGAGGGGGTTGTTAAGGATTCTAGGCCGGAGGGGAGGGGGAAGGGGTGAGTAATGAGAGGGATAGTGGGGTGTACTGGAATGAAAGATGAGTGGTGCCGCTGCTGTTGATGTTATCGGACTTATAGACCGGAATGAAATAGAAAAGCTATGCATTAGCTTGGAACGTTGAAAGTATGCAGTGTATATTTTTTGTTTTGGCTCTGCTCAGGACCGTTTTCTTTTTCTTTTCCTGTCTAGTGCTTACGAATCTGTAATTTTTCCCCTTGTGGCCGTCACAGCGTCATGCCCAAACCCCCATTTTTGAGCAGATAAGATCATTGCAATTAAACGAGGCTACTCCGCTGAGATTGATCCATGATTGCTGACCTCTTCACCCCTTTTTGGGGTTCCTGGGCTCCCCCCTCCTTCTCCACCCCAAATCTCACAGATGCACATGCACCTGTTTCTCCGGCCACCTGTTATCGCGATAAGCATCCAGCACGGCATTGACCTTGACGGGATCCAACCCCTCCAGGACGGTCCAGCCGGTACTCCGGACCCTGCCCTCGCGCATCCAGACGGGAAGCCAGTCCCAGAACTTGCGTCCCAGCTGCGGCTGATTGCTGCTCTGGCCCTGGATGAACTTATCGTCGAAGCCGGCCTTCTTGGCTCCAGCGAGGCTTGCCTCGTCCACCTTGCCCGGCACGATGCACGCCAAGGTGCCGCGTTTGGTGTTAGAGAGACAGCGGACGCCGAGGGTGTGGTCGACGTTGACGGCGTCGAAGGCGTAGACGAGCTCGTCGCCGACGAGGCTGCGGATCTGGGCCGCGACGTCGTCGTCGGCGGCGTGGCGGTCGATGATGTGGGTGGCGCCGTAGGAGCGGAGGTCGGATCCGTTGCGGCGCGCGTCGGCCACGGCGATGATGGTGCCGAAGCCGGCGAGCGCGCTGGCCTGCACGCCGTACTTGCCGCAGTTGCTGCCGGCGCCGAGGATCAGGATCGTCTGGCTGCTGTAGTCGAATGCAGCTTGGGCCGCGTCTTCTTCGGAGGGGAAGGGGAAGGGCAGGCCGAGTCCGTGGGCGCCGAAGATGGCCCAGAATGGCGCCACCATGTTGCAGACGAGCGAGGCGCCGTCGTCGTCGGTCAGGTTCTCGGGGATCTTTTGGCGCAGCTGGAGGCGTCGAGCAGGCAGTATTCTTGCAGGCCGCATTGGTCCGAGGGGTTTTTCAGGTAGTTGGTCTGCCCGAAGATGTGGTCGCCTGGCTTGAGGTGGCTGGAGGTGTTGGGACCCAGTTTCTCTACCGTGCCGGCGATGTCGTTGCCGAGGACGACGGGGAGGCGCCCTTCGACGTAGAGGCCCCAGTCGCGGACGCGGAAGTCATAGGGATTTACTGTGGGAATTCATGAGTATATCGAGGAGAGTGGAGGTCTGCAGCGTGCTGCTTACATCCGACGACGGTCACTTTGACGAGGATCTCGCCCTCGCTCGGGGTGGGGATTGGTCGTTTTCCTTTGACGATGGGCTGTCCGACTGCTTCTACCATGAGAGCGTCCATCGTCGCCATGATGAATTATGGATGCTATACCCTGTCTTCAGGAGAACAATATTGAAACGAGCGAATTCGTTTGTCTTCTGCGTACTGTACCAGTAGTCTGTCTGATTTCAAAGGACGCAAAGAGAGCATCACGAGATTGAACGGAGCTCGAGGTAGCAAAGACAAGGACCGCTGTAACAGCCCCATTCCGAGGAATCTGACTGTATTCGACGCCTCTTACATGCTGTGATACGTAGTAAAGTGTACGCCTAAAAAGGTGTAAATGAATGTGCAGTCCGACTCATCCATAACCGGGATGTACATACTGCGTAGTAGTAAATGTGGTGAGCTAAAAACAAGCATTTGGCCCCTTTGGCCCCTGTGGCCCCATGTCAGCGGTCAGCTGTAGGCTCGAGCGCTCCTTCGCTCCTTCAGTCGGGCTTCGGGCCTTCGGGCCTTCGGGCCATGTGTAAGCATTATGAGGTGAGATAATCATACCGAGTGAAGCACTTTCACCCCCTTTTCCGGGTGTGATGACAGTACTGCAAAGGCGGTGTTCTTAACTACTAGTATGTTAGGTATCGGGGACTAGGCAAGGAGATGGACTTATGGTAGTGGTGTCCCAAGGAGAATATAACGAAGAACGTATGCTCACAGGGTAGGACTCAAGTGACTCACTGTTGCACTCTCATTCCCATACCGCTCCCTCTGCCCATCGTCTCCTCTGCCTCTTGAACCACCCGCTTCCGCTTCCGCTTCCATCATGTCCCCACCCCCAACCAAAGAAAAATTCGACGCCTATCTCAAAGCCTTCAACACACACAACGCATCAGATTACGGTCAATACTACGCCGTGGATTTCCATGTTCACCTCCCTGGCGTCCCACCCACCAAGAGCCGAGCCGAGACCGTCGCCCTCTTCGAGACTGGCCTGTCCTTTTGCCGCGAGACGCTCCATCCGACATGGCTGCAGTTTACGGAGCGCTCGGTGGCGATGGAGGCGTGTGTGAGGACTGAGGCGTTGGTGGAGATAGATTTTCCCTTCCCCTTTACCGGGAAAACGTATAAGAAGGGCGAGAAATTCACGTATCCGATCATGTGAGTCTTGCCTACTGTTTTTGTGCCCGGCCATTTCGAATGAGGCGTGAGGAAGGATATGTTGCTTACGCTGTGGGTGGTGGTAGCGTGCATTATGAGTACAACGATGATCTCTTCATAACGACTTTTCGAAGCTTTTCCGAGGTGCTCAATCCAGATCCGGGCTATGGTATTGCGAAAGAGGTGCTCCCAGGATACGACTGAGAATGATAACGATATCCTATATGGCGCGATGCCGGTGATGGAGCAGGGCATTCCAGACCGGCAGGTTGAAGTCAATATCAATGATATATAAATATTCCAGTCGACAAGAAAAAATCTAGAATTAATAAAGCGGATTATTGTGATTCAAGGTAGGTAAATCCTTGCTATTGCTGTCCCATGAGCCAACCTTCTGACTCGATCGGAGAGTAAGTAGTATTGCTTCCTGGGTGTGGAATGGTACTGGATTTCACTCTCAGCCTAGGAAATTCAGGATTTGGAACCTGCATTTAGAAAGCTCTTAGGCACCCCAGCTGTGCAACTAAGCTGGCGTATGATTCTGCAAGACGTAGCGAGGAAGCAAGGCGATTCCTGATGATTGAAATGCTACTTCTAACGACCACCAAAATGATCCTACGCTGGCCTAACTACTACCTTTACGAGCCATTGACCCCATTTGTATCTCCTCCGTTCGCAAGTGCTCCATTCGCTTCCCACTTTGCTTCGACCACGGACAGAACACTCCCAGATGGCTGCTTCGCTCCAATAAACTTGAAACGTGGGTCGGCAGCAGCAAAAAGGCTTTGCCAAGCGCCAATCTCACGCTCCGTGGATCCGATCAAGGAAAGCATGTGTAGATCGCAGATACTGCGGAGGAAAAGGTTGAGTCAGCAAGGAGCCATTTCTCTCACATGGGTCTGAGTGGATAGGAAGCGACGTACCGCGCCTCCTTTTCAAGACGATTGGGCACGGTATTGGGTTCCGGAAGGACACTGTCACAAATGAGGATGCTGGCGCCACTTTTGAGCGCAGGCACAAGATTGCGAAGGATCTCGATGCACTCCTGGTCCGGCCAGTCGTGAAATATCAGGCGGAAGAAGTAGGCGTCGGCGTCCTTGACCGGCTGAGGTTTGAAGAAATCATGCTCCATGAAGCGTACTCGACCCTCATATTTCTTTTCTAGTCCCTTCTGAGCGTTTTTCACTTCCTTAACATTGATATCTTGGACGATGATGTTGGAAATGGAAGAAGCATCGGCAATCTTGAGGGCTGTATGGCCACTTGAGCCTCCAACCTAGGAGCTGGTCAACAACTTAAGTAGGGGGGAGAGTGGATGGCCCACATCAACAAGTGTGCCGGACTCGAACGGACTCCAATCGTAGCCTTGGGCAAGGGTTTCTCCGCTGTACGGTCCACTGTTGTTGATTGCCCTCATGGCTTCCTGGAAGCGATTGATACGATGAGGGTGCTTTTTCATATAGTCGAAGAACGGTTCACCCGTCTGGTAGGCCATTGCAAACGGCGTTTCGATGAGTCGATTCTTCGGAACTGGATACTTCTCCATGGTGTCCGCAAGCTTGCACGAAGCCGGGTAAGTATCATCAATCACATGCCCCACCACAGCATTCACACCCATCGTGTTCTGCGCCATGAGCGCCGACACACTGGTGTGCGAGACAAACCCTGGGCGTGCTTCTTTGAAAAGGCCGTTGGTCATGGCAAACTTCAGGACTCGCCGGGTTCGGTCCTCATCCACCCCGATCGCCTCGGCAATCTCCGCGAAAGATTTCTCACCATCCACAGGCACCTTGGCGGCCATATCAAACCTGTAGATGGCGTGGAGACAGGCACTGTCATGACACTATGTCGCCATCAGCATCGAATGCTCTGTAGACTGGGCAGGCTGATACATACGCGCACTGCGAGCTCAAAGAGTGACTCCAACGGACCAAGTGCCAGCTGGTAGAGCTTTTTCGATGCATCTAAGAGAGCTTCCCGAGCTGCATGTATGGGAGTGATCTGTGGCGGGCAAGGAAAGCCGATTGGGCCATCTGGAGCAAACGAAGGACGAGGAATGGTCGAATTGGAATTCAAAAATTCATCGATGATTCTCGCATTGGCAGAGATGGTTTCGGCAAAATCAGTGAAAGACGCTGGGCTAGTCATCTTGCAAAGCTACGGGATGAGAGCATGCAGAAACAAATGGGGTCACTCAAGAAGGCTCGCTGATAATGAAATACTCCATTTTAATGAACCGAGCGATCTGTAAGCCAGCCCGGCGACTCAGTCATCTTGGGGGCCATGGCCAACAGAGATATGCTCGCATAGCCAAGGATGAGTGTGCTGACGTGTAAAAGATCCTGCAAGCTTCTCGTGGCGCATGGCTAATTGACAAGGAGCAGATCGTTTGAATGGCATTGCGTCGATGGCTTCTCAGATACAGAGTAGGTGAGCACAATTTACAGCAGAGTGGTGAGATGTAAGCATCGAGTGAACAGAGTACTTGGTGATTTTTGGACGCACAATGCATCATATAATATGAATCGGGTCGCTAAAGAGTCACATCAAATCCACTGTACCACTGTAACATCCGGCCCGGCAAGACGAGAAATGGCTGCCGTTCCGGAGCTTGGAAGCGCTAGCCGGTGTACTCCGTATGTAGTCCCTGACCTCAAGAATATCCCCCAATCTCGCAGGGAGCGGTAGCAAGAATGCACGGCAATATGGCTGTCCCTAGGAGCCGGACCGCTCTTGTGAACCTGCACTCACCGGACAGACTACCACGTTTTCTTTTCCTGCTTTGCATTAATTACTTTCATAGTAATGGATCCTCATCTTTCTCGTATTCTCTCAAACCTTTAGCCGCGTTCCTTTGCCAAAAAATCAGCATCGGAAGAAAACACAACATCACAGTTGCTTCTCTTCGAGCCTTGAGTCCAGAACTCTCGACATGTCGTCAGGTAACGAACCAAATGGGGATGTGGGTGAGAGGGAGAAAGTACTTCCCGTAGCAAGTGAAGCCGAGACGGTAGGCAAGCTCTCTATCCAACGCTAGCCGTACATGAGTTGACACGATGCTTCGAACAGCCAGGTCAGAAAACCGAACGCTCTACCAAAGGCATCAAATGGTTTCTTCTCGTCGTTGGCATCCTCTCCTCCGCCTTCCTCTTCGCGCTGGACAACTCCATTGTTGCCGATGTCCAACCTCAGATCATCGAGACTTACCCTGGAAGCATTGACAAGCTACCATGGCTGTCGGTGGCATTCGCGCTAGGCGCAGCTTCGACAACTCTTGTCTGGTATGTTTGCCCTGCAGTGGACGTATGGTGGTGTCGCCGACTAATACAATGTCACAGGGCTTCGCTATTCGGAAGTTTCGACTACAAGCCTCTCTATCTCATTGCCCTTGTCCTCTTTGAGATAGGGTCTGCACTTTGCGGCTCGGCTAACCTGATGGATGTCCTCATTTTTGGTCGAGCTCTTGCCGGACTAGGTGGTGCCGGTCTCTACCTTGGGGTCTTGACCTTGCTGTCGGCCCTTACGACTGCATCAGAGAGGCCTGTATACGTAGCCTCTACTGGTCTTGTTTGGGGCTTAGGCAGTGTGCTTGGGTAAGTGTCTATAAGACTAGCTCTAGTGGGAGAGTGTTAATGCTAGCGAATAGACCGGTCATCGGCGGAGCGTTTGCTGAGAGCAGTGCAACATGGAGATGGGCGTTCTAGTATGAAGATCCCTTAGACAAATCATCATCTTGCTGATCCTCGTAGCATCAACCTTGTTATTGGCGGCCTCTTTGCCCCGGTCTACCTCTTCATGATACCATCTGTCGATCCCCGGCCCGAGCAACGGACCGTTCAGAAGGCTGCTGCCTTCGACTATGGTTAGTCTTAATTCACCACCATTGTGATGAACGAGCCTTGCTGATTTCTGACACAAGCGGGGTCTTTCCTGATCATTGCCGCATTCTCTCTTGGAACCGTTGGACTGTCGTTTGGTGGATCGTTGTTCGAATGGTATGACATCTTTTGTTGAGCTCCTTGTTGTGAACTAATATATGCAGGCGCTCGGCCACGATCATCACCACGCTATGCCTATCGGGTTTGTTGTTTGTCCTCTTTGGCATCCAGCAATGCTTCTGTCTCTTCACCAACCTCGAACACCGTCTCCTTCCCGTACAATACTTCAAATCACGTACTCTCGTGCTTCTTTTCGTCCAATCCGCGGCTTCAGGAGCTCCAATCTTTGTTCCGGTCTACTTCATCCCATTGTTCTTCCAGTTCACCAGGGGAGACGGGGCACTAGACGCCGCTGTTCGACTTCTTCCCTTCGTGTGCTTCTTGGTATTCTTTTCCCTCGCCAATGGAGCCATCATGGGCAAGGAAGGTCACTACGCGCCCTGGTACATTGGTGCATCGATCTTCATTATCATTGGGTCTGCGCTCATGTATACCGTCAATGAAACTACAAGTACGGCCAGAATCTATGGATATTCGATATTGCTCGCGTCTGGGGCTGGCTGTATTGTACAGATTGGCTTCATCGTCGCCCAGGCCGTTGTCCCTCGATCCGAAATGTCCGCCGGTAAGCATTACCTACTTACACATAGATTGAAACAAGGCCTAGCTAACCTATTTCAGCTGTCGCGTTTATCAACCTTGCGCAAATTAGTGGTCTCGTTATAGCTTTGACGCTAGCGAACACCATATTTCTCAACGACGCCCAAATACAGATTGCGAACATTCTTCCCAACGCCTCTCCGGACGAAATCGATTCTGCCATTTCCGCTTCGCGCTCAGCCTTTCTACAATCCCTATCCAGAGATGTCCAACAGCAAATTCTGCACGCAATCGTGGTTTCTATCAGCAAAACATATATCCTGTGCATGACATCCGGGGCTTTAATCTTAGTGCTTGCCTTTGGCCTCAAGTGGGAGCGTGTTTTCCTTGTTATGTAGTTGGTGGGATTCTCTCGTCCGCTTGGCTTTAGCAGATGTATGGTGAGGACCGCTTCGGTGCTTGTCGGTTGGCGTCATTCTCTTCTTAGCCGGATTACCTTGGCTAGCTAGACCTTTGCTTTTCCCAGGCTAAAATAGCTACGCAGCTGTACAATTCTCCCTCAAACGACCTTTTGCTCAGATTCAAGAAGAATTCGCCTGGCATACATGTAGCCTTTACCTATTGTTGTTCGATCGCCATTCTGCCCCTATTTCGTCGATTCTCCCTTCTAGCATCCATTGCATTCAGCATGTAAAGTGTTCTTGTTCCAGGGAAACGATTCAACACACCCCTTAGCATCCAGTCTATGGTGTCATTTATAATGCTAGAACCTTTCGCCTCATGTGACCATACACCTTATGTTGAATGGCAGGAGCGCTCATTGGTTGGGTTTTCTACGTGAAACCCCTGCGTTTCGCCTGCTTCTGATTGGTCAATTTCTATTGCAGTTTTCGCAGCTAATTTCGCTGTGCCGTACGGCAAGTTTGTACTTATTTCTGTGGCCTGCGCAACTTTTGAGAGAGAACAGAGCCATTTCTTCCACCTGTTCGGAATCTAATGAAATTGCGTCATTTTAAATGTCTTTTCCCAGAAATATTCTCATAAAATGATCAAATTATAGTTATCCAGTTGCCCTTTGACAATCCTTACAATACCCAAATCCCTGTTAATTTATTAAGGCCTACGGAGTAATACAACGTCTCTTTCAAAGCCCTTGTCCACCTAAGCTGTGGGTAGACGGAACTCTCCTTTTGGCTTGGCAACAAACAATGCGAGTTACGCCCAGAGACGTTGAGCAGCCTCAACCACTTACGTCACCCTCTATCAACCCAGGACTTGAATTTTTCCCAAAATATTCATTTTCTGCCAACTAACTAGTAGTTGACTACTAGTCAGCTACTATTCTTGGTCATGCAGCGTTGAAGCACAACAACAGACAAGCACCCTTAGCCTTCTCAAAATAGATGAGGTCCATGGGATAAGCTGACTCGACCCCACTGAGCTGAAATCACTGGAAGGATCAGCTTACTGACCTCGTCCCGGCCTGGTCACATGACCAAATGTTCGCCATGGACCGGACGACCTTCTGTCGCCGGAGCCGTACTCTGGGTTCCCCTTTACACAGTACAGCAAGTGTGCCACCAGCCAGACGCTCCCCATTCTAGCCTAAGGTGCAATGGCGAAGCAATTACCCGAAGAAAACATTTCTGAACAGCACGATGTGGTCATCGTCGGTGGGGGCCCGGTTGGACTGTTTCTAGGACTCAATCTGGCGCAAAAGGGCCTCGATACCGTGGTTCTCGAGGCGGAGGCGGATATCAATCAAAGCCCAAGGGCTCTCATGTGCGTACGGAAGTCTCAAAAACCATAAGCAGCAGAGAAAGCCTTGTTCCTGTCAGACTAAGTCACCAATAGGTATTTTCCAATTGTCCTCAATGAATTCGAAAAGTTCGGTATCCTAGACGAAGTGGTCAGAGCAGGCTACAAGAACCAAGAAGGTCTATGTTTTCGGACGACAGCGAGCGGTTCCAACAAAGTCTTGGCCAGCATTCCTCCGGGGAAAGCGTCGCAAGGCTCGATCGACTATGGGGTCCAGCTCGGCCAGCCAAGACTTGCCGAAATACTCCGAAGACACGCCCAAAAATACCCGTCATTTTCCCTTCAATACAACACGCGCTTCGTAGGGTTGGAAGAAGAACATGACGCTGTCAGGCTTGAAACGTCCACACCGGACGGCAAGACAAAGTACTTTTCCGCCCGCTTCGTGGTTGGCTGCGACGGAGCCTCCTCTCCAGTCAGAAAAGCTCTCGGCATCCCTTTCGAAGGATACACCTGGCACGACTGGCGTTTCCTCGCTATCAACCTCCGCTACGACTTCACCAAATATGGCTATCCCGCTGCGAACCACGTGCTCGACCCAGAGGACTGGGCCGTGATTGTGCGAGCAAGCAACGTAGAAGAGGGGCTCTGGCGAATAGCCACAGGAATAAGCCCGGACATCCCAGTTGAAGAGATAGAGAAGCATATACCGGCCAAGCTTGAGCGGCTTTTACCCGGTCCGCGGCCGCTGCAGTATGAGTTGGTCGCCGTGAACCCATACTGGGCACACGAGCGCGTCGCAAAGACATACCGGTCTGGGCGAGTCATACTGTGCGGTGATGCTGCTCATGTTCGTCGATCCTTCCCCTCCCTGCTACATTCCCAGTGCCTCAAACACTCTCCCAGCATTCACTGACCTAAACCGCTTCAAAAACACAGGTCAACAACCCCCTCACAGCCCTTGGGCTAACAACCGGCCTCGTCGACGTAGCCGTTTTGTCCCGACTCCTTCCCCAGGCCTTCACCCCCCAACACGCCTCCTCCTGGCCCAGACTCCTAGATAAATACTCCACCCTTCGCCGCAACGACTTCGTCAACCAAGTGCAAAAGCTCTGTCTGGACGGAAAACTGCGTCTGCACTCCACCGATCCGAAAGTCGTCGCCGCGCGGGAAGATTTCTTCAACATGCTGAACAAGAATCCGGGGTTTGGCGATTTTGTAGCGGGCACGATGGTGGAGAAGCTGCCGGATGATTTGGATCCTTCATTGGCGTAAGTGACTTATTGACCATTTCTTGTTTCCCCTGATGCAAAGAAACCGCCCACAACTCTCCTGATGGGAAAAACTTGCTTACCCTTACCTTCCCTCCTCTTTAGAACTCGCTCGACAGCCATGATCGTCAATGTCTTCAAAACCATCGGCATCATAGGGAGGATCATTTACTGGAAGATCCGAGCTTCGCTCCTCTAGGATTGAATGCGGCCATTTAACTATTAATGGCCATCACTCATATATACATACACCTACATCAAATCCCATCTCACTATCTCTTTATACGTTTTCATGAGACAAGAATAGACAAGACAAGACACGGCCACAATCCCGCACATCGAAACGTCAACCTATCCTCTCCCGAGCCACGACTCACGACAGGCTTCAACTGACTGACATGAAATAGACACCTCCAATCGAGTCGAATAGATAATCCCCCATCAACCTTCTGCGCAATCGAAATCCAGAAGGCGAGTCTTCCGGGGCCCCGATTCATAAGTCAGCTACACCATGCTCCCATCCGCCCGAAGACCCTGACCTGGATCTGGTTAGAACCCCGCCCCCTCTCTCTCTCTCTCTCTCTCTCTCTCTCTCTCTCTCTCTCTCTCTCTCTCTCTCTCTCTCTCTCTCTCTCTCTCTCTCTCTCTCTCTCTCTCTCTCTCTCGCTCTCTCTCTCTCTCTCTCTCTCTCTCTCTGTGTTCCCCTCCCCACCCAAGCGATGAACAATAGGCACCATTGGTGCTGGTGCATGTGTATGTGTATGTACATATCCAAGAAAAGACTCCCACTGGGAGTTGAGATACCCAGTTCACAGCCCATCTCTCCGGGTTTTTCTCATCGCTTATTCTAGGGGCGACTTGTAATCAGAAATAAACGGTGGAGGGGGGCAGATTAGATTAGGTGGGCGCTTTTGTAGCTAGTTGTAACTAGTTAGGTCCGCAAACAGAAGACAGAGTGATAGTGGTAGTACAGCATTGAATCGACGATAATTGTTATCTATCGGGAAGATCTGAACAATCCCTCCCCCCCCCCCTTCTTTAGACTACTAACTTAGTTTCACCAAATCAGCAAGCGCCCTTTCGGCTTCCCATCGCTGTATCCGTGTGAGCGTGCATGGATGAGATTGAGCGGCAAATCAAAAATCAAACTAACCTAGCAGTCTAGTAAATAACTTAGCTTCAAGTAAAATGAACTGTTCCACGCTGGCCAGAAAAAAGAAAAAGAAAAAGATGCTATAGACACTTTCTTGAAGAGGCACAGAAGTCTGTGTGTTGACATGTAATGAAAAACCGTTCTATTCTCCATCGCTGTTTCTTTCCCATTCCTACATATCATATATATAATATACACATACATGCTCATGATACTCGATTTTTTCCTTCTTTCTCCTTTTTTGCCTTTTTTTGCCTTTCTCACAATCAAAATCGAGAACCCCCACCCCCCGCCCCAAAGGATGAAACAGATCTATGTCTTTTGTTTATACATATTTATAACCCCCATAACCCCCATATGATGATGATGATGATAATGATGATCAAAGATGATGCGAAGATATAAAGAAATACGTCGTTGTTGCTGCTCTTGCTGTGTTATGATTATTATTTATTTATTTTTTGGGGGGGTGTCTTTTGCATCTGTCGTGGGCGCATTCCTCCCCGTCCTACCCTGGCGGAAACTGCCGGCTCCCCAACTATGAGCCCTGTTCGGACTCTGTCTGGCTGCCCTGTCATGCGCTGCAAACGTCATCACAGAACAACGGGCTGTGCTTTCCTTATTTCTCGAGAGCCCGTAGGCCCAAGGGCCAAAAACCCCATCCCGCGGATTCCAGGCCCGAGTGCCAGGTCCAGGCGCTGTTAGCTGCATAGTCTGTTTCCTCGTGAGTGTCGGTAACACCGATGACGGCGACGGCGGTACATTAGAAGGTAGATGAGATGTGTTTTTCTAGTCAAGAACGCAGCTCAAGCGTCTGAAGACGGGGTTTTTCAAGTTGATTAGGGAGGGAAACTTTGTGAGTGTTTGTGGTCGATGAGGATGGGTGAAACTTTGAGTGGTATTACCGAGGAGATTAATGATTAGGTAGTGCGGTAGTGATGGCGCCAATAGTGTCTTGTAAGCTTTGGGGGGGAGAAGCAAGGAGACGCCATCAATGATAAATGGACGGCAAGGGGAGTGTTGTATAAACTATACTGTCGCTGCGGCTGGGACAGTGTTACTTTTTCCGCGGGTGCCCTCCAGGTAAATGCTATGAGGCTTCATCTGTCATCCGCTCCGCCTCCACCACTGTGATAGCCCGTCCGTGGTTGGGAGGATTGCCCAAGCCCTGCTTGCTGCATGCTAGCTTGCTGAATAGGAGCAGAAGTAGTACTATGAGGAGGACAACAAGGAGGAGGCATATATAATACCGGGACTGGGACCGGTATCCATACGTAATGTTGCTGTTGCTGCTGATTCGGGTGCGGGTGCTGCGAGCGCTGGGTTGAGAGTAATGGCGGCTGGAAATAGCTCTGTGGTTGCTGCTGCTGATGTATGGCTGGGTGGGTATGGGGTTTGGTGGTGGTGTCGAAGTTGGCTGTTTGTTTTGCCGAAGAGATTAGCGAAGGCGTTCTATGACGAAGTGGGCCAGGGATGGTAGAGGAGGTGGAGGGGCGGGAACGGGATGGGTATGGGTAAAGGGGGAAGGAAGAAGTGATATAGGGCTCACTCACTGAAACATGACATGGAAATTGGGGTCAGCGGCATTCCTGGCAAGGGCATAGCAATGGGAGAGAACGGACACGCGTAGTTGAAGGCGCCTTGAGGCGGTGGACTGCTATTTTGTGATGCTGAGATCTCCGTTTGGGAAATTTGTGCTGTGGGGTCGGAGGGGTGGCTAGGGTCCCTGGGCGTGGCGGCGCTTTCGAGGTGCGGCATGTAAAGTGAGGTGTTGGAAGTCATGGGTGGAGAGGGGATATTGGCCATGGAAGGGTGTGAATGCGGATTGTCGTTGTTGTCTGTGAAGCTCAAGGGACTGGTGGACGAAAGGTGCGGGTAATGTCCAAGCGAGTTGTGTTGGCTGGCGTTTGGGTTGATATGCTGTAATTGGTTGTCAAGGTCCCTGGCGGAGCTGTCGAGGAAGTCGTCCATGTCACCCCAGGGGTCAGAGCTATCCGGAGGCAGCTCAGGCGGCTCATCTTGGACTGCTGGACGAGTATCATCCTCGGTGGATTTCACATGGCTGACGTTGCCAGAGAGCGATCTCTTGGGGTTGGACGGTGGTTTTGCCGTCCGTGAATTCAGAACTTCGGCCTTGTCAGTGCTGCTGACGAGAGCTTCGAGAGCTTCTAGTCGATCGCGGATCTTGTTGCCTGTCACTTTTTCAGATAATTGCTGGCGCATTCACGTCAAGATGCAATCTTACGGTAATTTCTCTGCGCAATTCTATTTTGCAGACGTCTCCTCTCAACCAGGCCTGCCACCTGCAAGAATTCCTCACCAGGGTCACGGTGATCTTGGGCTTCGCTGGTAGCAGTCCTTGGACACTTGGTCGGCGATTGAGGGGTCGAAGGCATCTTGATGATATGTTTGGACGAGCAACGGGGTTGGGGGCCGTTAGTCTTCGTGGTGGAAAGAGCATGAGGCATTGTTTTATCTCTCCCTCTCTGCGATTAATCATCCAAATGCTCCAGCCGCAAAGATGATACGACAATGAACGCGGCCCCAAGAGGAAGGCCTTAACTACCTCATAACCAGCGTTCAAGCAGCCGGAGACAAGTCGAAACCCCCGCTCCGTGCCTGTTGATTGCCGCGGGTTGATCCACTCAAAGTTTACCGATCAGCGATTGACTCGTAAGGATTCCAGAAGGATGAAGGATGAGCCAAGTCTGCATTAGGCACAACTAAAGCTAAATATAAGAACAAGAAATACAATTGGGATGCTGGCAGTTTGGCGTCAACTTCTAATGTCTTCGTGGGTTGTGTATCTGATGGTTGTTGAATTTGTTCCAAGAGAACAATCATTCGCGTATGATCATCCCGATGTCTCTACTTTGGCACATAGTTAGAAGAATCGAGCTGCGATCGTAGATTGTATTTTGGTAAATATGGACCTTAAGTTAGGTGGGTTATATGCTGTACAGTTACAGAGTAACTAGAGTACCAGGGTCGTACAACCATCCTCGGAAGGTTCAGTCTTTTTCCCAGGTTACATTAGCTGATTGCCGGGTCTGGGTTAGCTAGTGAGAGTGCAGGTGTCAGATTGTGGGGCGAGACAGCGGTGAAGGCTGCAAACCACCCGAGGAGGGTATCGGCCATGGATGGATGCACAGATAGATATCTGATCGACAGGGATACCCATAAGATACCCATGAGATACCCATTAATCTCGAAGAGGGAGCAAGCCAAGGTTGCACGCATGCAAGCTCAACCATGGAAGGCCCAGATCTGAGGCACGTTGAGTAAAATAGCCTTCCGGTGAATTTGGGAGCCCCTACGGGCGGGCCGCAAATGTAGGTACTTATGTTGCGGATTTGCGATATCTTCATGCGTGGCAGACGGGATTTCAGAAAGAAGGCTGAAGATACTACGGTACCAGGCCTAATTTTTGTACCCCCCTGCTGAAAACGTTAGTATCTGTACAAACCGTACTATACAAAATTAAGTATAGATCACCCTAAATAGGACTAAGCTCTCAAATCAGGTTTAACCTTTCCATTGACAACCATAATTGCTTGCCATCTCGCTTGTATTAACTGAAGCAGCTTCTTAAGATAGTCGGAAGACACAGTATCTCATACAGCCTTAATAGCCGCTTGTAGCTCATCATACTTGTGCAGGGTATCTTTTTAGCGCTCTTGTATTTAATTCTTCATCTAATCTAGAAATTTCAGGATGAGCAAAAATCATGCAAAATAGCGACAGGGACCCTGACAGGAATTTGTATGTGAAAAAGGCGTTTGTAAGATATTTTGACCCAGGGGAGGTACAACATTTAGGCCTGGTACCGTAGTAGAGCTTCGCGACTGCAGCTTTCCATTTGCTCAGACGCCTCTGGTAGCACATCTCGGCCAGGTACTCCATAATTCAGCTCGAATACCAAGGGAGAGCGAAATCCCTACCCAAGACAACGGGTGTGGCATTTGCAGGGTGTTGGCGTGTTCGCTTACCACGTACTACGTAGTATACTTACCATCGTCTGAGCTTGGTTGAGCCTAACCTCTTCCCCGTTTCTTCAGCTGCATTGTCGAATCAAGGCCCATCTCATCTTCAAACGTCACCAACGCACGGTGGTTCTGTATCACTGGAAAGCCCATGTGTTCCTATGCATCGCCCCAATCCGCTCTTGGTGGCCCTAGATTGATCAGTAACCCAAGCAGACAACATACGACTGAGCACAGTGCGCCAAAGGGATTTAACCTAATCAGTAGGCAGCGCCTAAAGGTAACTGTGGTTGTTTCTCTCTTGATCTTGCAGACATATCAGATATCTCGATGGAGAATTAGTGATTCCATTAAAGCTCATAGTGATCTGGGTAAAGTATACCATTCATGTTGGCCGTAAGCGAGCGGCTCATCAGCAGGCTCTGTAGGACAGCACGACCGTACGATTGTTACGACGGATTGGTTGGCTGCCAAGGTAAATACCAACACGAAGCCTTGTGTTAATGATCGGTACTGAACCGTCGGAGACCGAGAGTAGGCCACGTGCTTGTGCAACCACGGCCGGCAATGCTACCACAAACTTGGATCACTGACAAGAAGCTACTACGTACATTATAGTACAATTTTGGTTTAACGTAGTAGTCAAGCAAGGACTTGAAGCCATATTTGGTGCTTCAGTTGGCTGGACTTGGCTACAATACACTACTAGTACTACTACTGTAGGAAGCAAAAGTATCCCTCGCACAGTGCTAGGAGCGGCTAGTATATAATACATAACCACCAAGCTATCTAGAGCTTCTTCTGCTGTTACCCAGCAAGCTGAATTAACATAATACAGCCTGACCACTATATACTTAGTGAAAAGGAGAGAAGCTTTCTGGGTCATGGAACTAGCGCCGTGCTAGGAATACTTCTGCCCAATACCGTATTAGTAGTACGAGCAGCCACCGACAGTCTTTGCCTTGGCCTCCCAGAAAACGTGTAGGCAATGGTGAGTGATAGTACGGTGTGTCATTTTAACTTCGTAACCAGTGCAAACAACTCCGCGAGGCCAGGCGAGGCGAGTACGTCGTAAATCGGGTTTGGATACAACTGTAATTAATATCCATGACGTGACGCGCGTTGGCTTCCTTCCCTGTTTTGGAGGAGCTTCGTACATTCCATTAGCTCCGGGCGCTAGCGACAAACGCAGCAAGCGTCGCATGGCTGGGGCGGTACGGAACGGAACCCATGTTTACACGCAGCAACCCCGCAACGGTCAGCTTGTGCACGTCCTTCACCACCTTCCAGCCCTCCACGTTACTAAAACGAGACTGTGCTTGCGGTCAAGCTAGCCCCAAAGACGTATGCCTCGAGGCTCATTTAGAGCCTTCTGAATCTTCTCCTCTTGGTTTGAACCCCTTTAGAGCGATTTTGACGGAATGGTGCTGATTCCAAGACCGAGGTTGGACCGACGCACCTTGATTCGTCGGCGCTCGCCAAGCTGGGGTCGCTCACTAAGTGATTCTAGCCGTTACTGATGTGAAGATGGTCTGCACCGATGAATCTTAACTTCAGAATCGTTCTGCCAATGTGAACAGTGAGATGGATCATGCAGTTCCTTAGTCGGAACCTACTTGAGCTCGCTGCGGTGGGAAATAAGGGGTGTCGCGATTAGTGTATCCTTACGGTCTGTAGTGAATATATGCTCGGATACCGTCGTTCGAATGTGGCAGGAACATGGAGCCGGGTTTACACATGGCACATATTCTGTGGAATCCTGATATGCCACCGTTTCTGGAAGGAGATAAGGATACGCGCCCATCTTATGTTACATTTGATAATTGTGACCCCACCTGTGTACTCACTGTTCACCGAGCCAAGCCGGGGCAGGACTAAACTACCACTGCAGGGCTAAACTCCCACCGCAGGGCTAAACTCCCACCGCAGGGCTCGGCTTGCTCGTTGCGAAGGTGGATATAGATACTTTATATCGGGATTGTTAGAAGCTCTTCTCTTGACCACCTATCTATGCAATATGAAGTCATAGCCGGGTGCTGGAGCAGTGCCCAGCAAGATATAACTAGGGAAAGTCATTGACGCGTAATCCAGGAAGTGAAAGCGTTTGCCCTTGAGCTGAGAATCCTACTACTCACTAGAAACGTCATCCAACTCCTCATCCTCTCTGCTCTCATATTCTTTTTCTTCATAATCCTTCCAATTTTTCTCCGTGCAGTGAAAGAACGTGGTCCGATCCCCGGAATGCGTTCGGAGCGGTCCATTCGCGGCGGTCCATTCGGCAAAGGTCCATTCGGCGTTTGGGTCTTGGCGGGATTTACGTCATACAAATTACTAGTAGATTTGCCCATCATGACCATTTGAATAATATAAAGATTTCGCACAGAAATGTACACTATTTATTGATGCTGATATGACTTCCCGATTAGGAAACGCATATAGAGACTATGGTGTTGCAGAAATAGCTCTATCCCCTTGCCCCTCTCCCTCCTCTGCCCCTGCCCCTGCCCCTGCCCTGCCCTGTACCCCGTTTTGGCGCCATTTCGGCCTCTAACGCCTTCATTGTAGGGGCTCTCTTACGCCCAGCTCTCGATTGCGTCATCGCTGCTGGCGCCGTTGAAGGAGGGGGTATAAAAGCCTCATCTATAGCTTCTTCTTCCTCCTCCTCCTCTTCTTCTTCTTCATTCCCAGGAGTTGGGAAGGACCGATCAACTGTGGTGGTGGCGGTGGTGATAGGGATAACGAGGGCGCCAGCGGCGAATCCACGAGGGGGGGTATCAAGAATGCACTCCAAGCCAACTAGAGCAGCAGCAGCAGGAGGAGAAGGAGGAGGAGGAGGAGGAGGAGAAGGAGGCCCTGCGAGAGGCGTTGACCCTGTTACAAACAAAGCTGTTAGAGTTAAATTAGCCTCCTAGCGTGCCTCTTGAGCAGCAGCCCGCTCTCTATCATTAGCATCACGCTCTGCTGCCTCAGTTCCCGTCATAAATCGCTTGTTGACCTTATCGTGACTCTTAAACTGCCTATTCCATCCTGGCTTTTTGACAATATCTGGCATTCGAGTATTAAGATCATCCTCCTTGAGCTCCTGAGCAAATTCAACAAGACCCTGTTGAGCGTTTGTAGCTACTTGATCATAACGTATACGAGCATAGCTAGTAAGAGCATCCCTAGCCTCAAGAACCTGTAGACCAAGCGCTGTAATCTGGTTCCTATTAGGAGAGATATAAGGATGCTGTAAGTAAGAGGCGGAATTTCGTGGAGGGGATATCAGTAGGGCGAAAGCACGGTATGTTGGTACCCAATTAGTGATACGAATAGGCTCACCGTTAATCCACCAACGAGGGTGTATTAAGGATCGAGGAATAGGGGCACCATCTTCAAATAGCTGCGCAAGATAGTGCTTGCAAGGAAGGCCAAATCGAAGAAGTAATTCGCATTCAGAGCAAGAGGGTTTAGGGCGTAAAACGCACTTATTTATCTCATCCTTTGTGGTCTCTTATTCAGGAGATATCTTCGAAATAGCGAAAAGCGATATAGTATCTGTTAACAATACAAATGCTTGCGAGTCAAGCGTACGAGGTAACTTACCACTATTTTGAGCCTCCTCCTGAGATAGCTGCCTTAGTTTTGACTGCACGGTAACTCCTAGTTGACGAGTAGCTTCTTTTATACTTAATTGCTTGTTTAGAATGTCTTTGGTGCCAGGGTGGAGGCTCTCGGAGCGTTGATTCGAATAGGCGCCCAAGTTCAGATTCTTTTAAGTATGAATTCGTAGAAACTGCAACTCCTTAGGGGCCTAATACTCCTCAAGATATTGTATCTTATCCGGCCTTAATTTTAAATAAATCTCTACACGAATAGCCTTCAAATCATAATGCGTATTACTCTTAATAAAGGCCTATAGTAGTGACTTCATTTCTTTGCGAATCTCTTTCGGATAGCCCTTATCAGTGAGTCTCTTTACAATATTCTGAATAGCGTGCTAATCGCAAAATTAGAGAATCGTATTTGGAAGAGATATAGGCATAGAAGCCCTCAAGCCTGCAGCTTGGTCACTAATAATAACACGTGATACCGGGATAGGAGGGCAGAAAACGTGCTTTTTGAGGCTCTCAAGGATGAAATCAAAGGATAACTTTGCTTCTGAATAAGCAAACGACAGAGAGCTCACAAACGTCGAGTTAGAATTCGTAATACTAGCAATAATAATAAGCACAAGATTTAGAGCATTTATTCGAAAAGTACCGTCGACAAAGAGGGCGAAATCTGCTATAAATCATTAAGCATAGCGAATTTGCTGAGGATGAGCAAACCAGATCTGTTGTAACTGTCTACTGATAGCTATACTAGTTTCTGAATCAAATTCCTCCTTTATTCGACATTCGAAGACGAATCCTGCCTCCTCTAGAGCAACAACAAGCCCTGCGAACTCATCTTGTTCAGCAGAAGTAGTGTGAGATCGAATATTATAGTAAGTATGGCGATCAAGAGGAAATCCAACCTGTTCAAGCACTCTGAGAGCAGCAGAGTACGAGATATTAGCTGTTCAAAGCGACTTACCTAGCTCTATCGCAGGCAAATATCCTGGTAGCGCCTTAATATGCTCTTTTTTGTATCTTAGCAGGTTAATAGCTATTAAGTAAGTATGAGTTTTATAGCGAATACTCAGAACAAAGCCAAATACACCAGCCGCGAATGGACCGCTCCGAACGCATTCCGTCCGATCCCATTCTCTAGACTGGAGAAATGGTGAGCACAAGCTTCGTCCACGCACGCACAATTTGCATCCTCAGCGCCTTGGACCGGCCACAACCACAGTATTCTTTCAAGATAATGCTGAGCATCTTCTGATTCTAATGATACAGATAAACAGTCTTATACATCTCAATCCATAAAGTTGGCCTTTTGCATAGTAAAATTTACTTCTTCAAAAAGAATCCTATATACCTAAAGCCTATATCATTAAAATCAGGAGAAGCTTAGCATCATTTTGATATATTGACTACATGATACAAGTCCATAGAAGATCCCTCAAGAGCTATTTCTGTTTGATAACACGGCGCCAGCAATTCTTGATATAACGCCAAGGATTTGCAAGAGTTTCGCAATGCACAGTACCATCTTCAACGTCCATTGCATCCTCCCCGCTGTCAACATTCATTGCATCATCATCGTATTGTATAAATCGGTCAAAGTCGTCCTTTGAAGAATCCGCCTGCTAAGTTCCTCGATGTGACGGGTCAGGAGGCCCAGGCTCCTGGAGATAGTTGGAGAACGAGGCAGAACACCTCCCACCCAATTCTAGCCTCCTCCGACCAATTGATTAGGAACGTAATTGGGACTCGCCTTGCAAGTTGTAACGAATCGAGCGTCTCATGATCACCTTCTTCACTTTGCTGCTACGTTCTGAAGAGAGCCGATATGGAGAGATTGGTTTTCAGAAACGAGTTTGCGCCTTTGCCAAGGAGGCAAAGCAAACAAGCGATGGTGCCGAATAAGTCTGCGCCATGGCAGGCATTCTGAGCAAGTTGGAAAGCTACCATCACCAACACGTGCAATGGGAAGAGTTCGAGCTTGCAGCCGAAGTCTAAATGGCGTTTCACGAATAGCCCACTTGGTGTGTCAACCTCTGGTCTCCAGCGAGCCCCGAATAAGCCGCCAATGCAGTAACAGATGGTTTGGGATGACGTATGGCAGAACTTGTGCTTCCAGTCGAACGGAATTCTGCATTCTCCGCGAGCCAAGGGAGCACTGATGTAATCACAATTAGCATCCCATCTTCCGTAGATGTCAATTTCCTTTCCGGGGAACCGCCTTTCCTGTATGAGAGTATCATCAACGCCGGCAGGTGTGCAATTGGTATGTGCCTTCAATATGGCTATCATCAAGTTCTCAAGCACAATGTGACCGGTGTCGTTGATGTAAAGCTTCCGTAGCGGGAATACCCATGGACGATAGACGGTCCAGTGTATCCAGTCAAATCAAATTAGTCAAATCAAATCAAATCAAATGCTTGGCAATCAAATCACGTTTGTCAAATTACTCAAATTAGGTCTTAGCAGAAAAATTGTACATTTTAGTATATTTTGGCATGTTTTTGTTGGAAAAATAAAAAGTCTTGGCGGACTCCTTTTCTGAGATGGAAATTCTTGACAGTTACTAGTATCCTAACAAAATTATTGCTTATTAAGATTTGACTCAATTGACAAATGAATCAAATGAACCAAATCGGCGCTAAATTTGGTTCATTTGATTTGATGGATACCCTGGATAGACCAGGCGGCAGAGTACGTTGCAACATGGGTCGGAACCACTCAAGTAGGTCGTAGCTAGATGGAAGAGATAGAGGGCGTTAACATCGATACCAGAGAAGTCGACTTTCTCTACCATCTCAAAGAGTAAATCCACATTGCGGCCCATGATGCTGAAACCTAGAGCCTGCTCAAGAAGGTCATCAGGCCTCCTCAGCGTAGAGCACCTTCGTAACAGCTACGGGGAGGCCGTCGGCGTCAACGTTGCTGGAGTCGTTGCTTTCGAGACCGTTTCGAAGCCTTTCCATAAAGTCCGGCTTTTCCAACAATCAGGCCAATCTGCCATCTATCTCGCATCGTAATATCCTCCTGAGGAGGCGGAAATGAGATTGATTCAAATAATAGGCTACGCAGATGAACACCCCAATGGCAAAGAGACGTGGGAGCTTCTTCATCCACATTCATCAACATACCAGTCGTCTGATTTCGTGGGGCTGCGTAGTGACTAGGGCTGGCAATCGTCACCCCTGGCGTGTTCGGTGAAAAAATCGAGAGCTTTTCGAAGTACTTACCCAGATCAAGGAGTTCCGGCAGTCCAGTTTCGCGGGCCCTTGCCCCAATACTTAGCCGTTATGGGTGAGAACTGCCAATATTGGTATAACCATGTTGTCATGATCCTTTTTATCGTATTAGCAAACAGGCCTCATAATGTTACAGGCTTGTCCGTACACTCGTTCGAGCTTGTTCATTGATTTTACGAGCTCGTGGTGCCTGCCTTGGACGAAATGACGAGCTCTCTCAACCGCATGCCTGACTTTCAGAGCTTTCGAAAGCCTAGAATCAGATGGCGAATCTGCTGCCGGTCTAAACGCAGTATCAGCACCAGGAGTTTTCACGAGGACATCACTAGGCGGAGACGCTGATACAGCCGGACCCGATGGTGAGGAATAATCGATTGCCCTTGCATGCGAGGATCTCAATGCACCGTAAGGCATGTTCATGAAACTAAGCGAAAATGTCACTGAAGGTTCTAAAGCTGAAGAAGAGCATAGGGGGAACCTCTAAATTCTCCTCCCAAAGTTAAGGACAGGGCGGGGAAACGTATCTGATGCCCTCTCGACGAAGTCTGCTTTCACATCAAACCCAGGCTGGAGATGCCCTGGTCCGGTCTTGGCGAGTCTTCGTAGTTTGTTCTTGTTGACATCCCTCCATTGTAGGTGAAGACAGTGTGCTTGCCCAGTGCCGCCCTTGTCTCGATAACTTGGCACATTTGCGTCGTCTTCGGGATCGGATTGTGCTTCTTCAACTTCTATTTCTTGGTAACCTGGTACTTGTACTGGCTTGTACTACCACATGGGAAATGAGGTTAGCATTGCCGCTCTGTTATAGGCAGGAAAATTTCACAGTCGGCGTTCGGTTCTCACTCAGCGTCAAACCCCCTGGCCCTGTCTCACTTTATGCGTCTTAGTGATCCATTTCCTCTACGTTTACCCTTCTCTAATCTGCCAGCTTTAGCGAAGACACTACTCTTCTGTTCAGCCGACTCCCAGCAGATGTGCTACAATCTCGTTATGTATCTAAGCGAATGCAAGGCTCATATGGAAGTTACATCTTAACATTGAAGGTCGATCACAATACATTTTGAAAATTTTGATGTTCCTTTTGCCAAGGCTGCAACATAATCATTACGTCAAGTTACGGGAACGCTATTCTTAATGAGAAAGGAGGCTCAATTCAGTGACACAAGAGATAAGACTTCAAACAGATGAAACAGTTGAGAGAGAGCATAGCTAGCCAATCAGAGGTCGCACAGCCTACATACTCTGCAAGCGTAGTATCAAGGGAATTTAATTAGGGAATAGGAGAATGTCGTATTTGTAACTTGTTGCATGATCATTTTACCATGGTATCCCCATACAAAATGGCCTGCTATGAGGTGTCCGCCAAGTGGTCCCAGGCCGTTCAATTCAAACTGTACGCAATATGCCTAGACGGATGGATCACGTGCAGCAGGCCGTGAAGAGGGCAGCAAAGACCACCATACTCCGTATGGTTGAGTGGATTAAGGCACCTCCGACCTGTGCAAATGCGACAAGTCTACCAAGCATTTATCTTGCCTAAACTGGACCACGCACCGACCGTGTGCACAATCCTCGCAAAGACAAGGGACACCTTTCGCACCCTCAGCACGGTCCAAAGATCGTTGCTCATTCGTACGCTTTCGGCCTTTTGACCAGTTGCGACCAAGACTCTAGAGATAGAATGCAATGTCCTACCAACGTATTTGAGACTTATACAGCGGGCACAGGACGTGATCGCCAGGGTGTACACACTCCCCCAGACTACCCACTCGCAGACATCGTCGACCGAATTAGATGTCGGGTCAAAAAGAAGGGGACTAACCACAAATTCCCCTTGGATGAGGTCATGAAAACCATAGAAATTGGGTCGGAACTACTGGAAACCATTACTATACTTAACCCCAAACCCGGGGGAGCCGTGGAGCAAACCGGCTTTTGATCGGATCACCATCGAACAAGACATGGCCAAAGCCCTAGACGAAATCGCCGAAATCGCCGAAATCATGGAAAACCCAGAAAATGTCAATTCTTCTGAAGCGTCCGCCATGGACACCAAAGTCGGCGCAGCAGTGACGATACTGGTCCGTTCCTTGCACCCTCGGCTAACCAGGCAGATCGGTATCGGGTCTGCCCACAATGGGACGGTCCACGCGGCCGAACCGACTGCCATCGATTGTACCGTGGAGGCGATTCAGGAGGAAGCTACGGATCAGACACTCGAGGAGACTGAATTGGAAAAAAGACATTCACCATCATCAGTGACAGCAAATTAGCGATATGGGCGATCGCGACCGCGGCGTGCAAGTCCGGCCAGAGCATCCTATGACACTCTCTTGACCACGTCCGCGTCCTCAAGAACGACAAATCAAAATCCGGTTGTATTGGATTCCTGGGCACAGCGACAAGGTGGGGATTGGCACAGCCGACCGGCTTGCGAAGCAAGCAATCCATTCCGAAGAAGGCCACGAGACCACAGTATGCTCACACTTTCACCTGGAATATTACTCCCATTGGCTCTTGCCACGCAGAAACTATCAGCTCCTATCGACGGGCGATATTCTGAGTCGCACATCAGAGCGGTCTCCCCTGGTGGTTGCATGCCAGTTAGACTGCTAGAATATCCAGCAGCCGGCGGGGTACCGGGCTCTACTCCGTGAAACAACAGCGGCAGTGGCGATAACTTCAAAGGCCTAGCGGCTGAATTTGAAAGCATCTGCAGAGTCTGTGCGTCGTCATGCAGAAGTCGACATGATCGTCGCAACCAGGAAGATAATCGAGCAGAGTGACCAGCGAGGCTGAAAGAGCTGGCCATTCCCAGCGGACGTGGGATGGAAGGCTGATTCTCTAGGACTACACCACTTGCATGATTGGTATATGACCCTGGTGCAGGATCGTTGGGGACGAATGGTGGCTGTCGTCTAGGACGCAAGGCCCTTCATGTGTTTATTGTCTTGGGACATGTTTGCTGAGCCATTCAAGTGGAGATTCTGCGGCCAAAGATCACCTATGGTGGGGCCGGGTGGTATTCCGTAGGGGATGCTGAGGTTGTTATTGGTATTGAATAAGTGACTGAGAAACCATGGAATCGCGTCACTGGGCCATAACCGAACGTTGAAGCGCAGTCAGGCGGTGTTTTGCCATTCTCGGCCTTAGAATTGTCTCGATAGATGTCTGCTTTGGGTTTCTGCCATCTTGTGTAATCCAGACAGCATTTGTTTTGGCTATTTGAGATGTGGCGTTGCAGGCTTGCCAGGTGCCGTCGGGCAGGGTGTTTTTGGTAGAATAAATGAATCGATCATAGATATTACTGTGTTTCATCGGAAAGCTTGCAATCTCTGTTTCTGTGAGCTTGTCAAGGGTTATATTGGCTCCCCAGGTCTTGATACATGGGTAGAGTGAACTCCGTATACCAAAGAGCTCGACAAGGGATGAAGTAGTGCCTGGTCAGTATATCAAAGCTTCGAATGTGAATAACATATCTATCATATCTTCTGCACCGTAATTGACTGTGTACTCATAGTCGACAACAATGGAGCTCAGCATGTAACCACTCCAGAGGTTTGTTCCGTTCGGTAGGGTGTGGTTTTAAAACGGGTCTGAGTAATTGGAAATGTATTTCGAGATATTCTGCGACTTTTGACATATAAGAATTGGAGAGTAGGATGCACCGTTGTCTGATGTAAAGGTATAGTCCCCCGCTGGACACGTAACAAATACGAGGGACGAAGCGTTCTCGGCTGAAGATTAGAGTCCATTATAGATCGACGGTGTCATGGCGCTGTCTAAAGAACTGATTCCACCAGTAGCGTGAAGACCCGCGGTGCTGTAATTGTTCGTCCAAGCTATCCGAGCAGTTGCTGAAGCAAGCGATTAGAGGCAGTTTCTGGACCTACTGCGAGAAAGGATCGATTGCTAAAGCGCATAAGTATCGTATTGACTGCACCAGAGGTAGCGGGCAAATGTCGTCTAAGATTGAATAGAAACAGGAAAGATCCCCATGACCCTCGACTTGCACAGTTAAGTAGCTGACATCGATCAACGGCTGCCGCTTGGTAAGCCATTGCCATATAAATTTAAAAATGCCTTCAGTGACGGGTAACACCAAGGAGGCTTCCAGGATGGCTGTCATAATGGCCACCAAAGTGTCGATCGATATGTAATCTGGCCATTGCGGACGAGCACGAGCGTTGAAACTTCCCAGGATGGCAAACAGTCCAGCCAAAGCAAGCAACGAGATCAAAGAATTGATCAGCTCGTGCATCCAATATGTGTTCGCCAGACTCTGTCATGCTAGAGAAACGCTTGCGGACTGTCGTTATCGCCTTGTGGAAGCATCAATAGAGATATCGGGCTTCGAATGCATCTCCTCGGGTTGCATTCCTTCGTAGCTTCCCCGGTGGTGAAGGTTTGTAGCCGGAGAAGATTCATCTTTGAACTCAGCAGATACTGGACGAGATAGATTTCTCAGCTGATGCCCCTTGGTCATAATGTGTTCTACCATTGGTTACAAGGTAGAGTGTGCAAGTGAAAGGCTGGTCGCAAGGGGCACGTTACAGCGAATACGTGCTATATTCGAATAGATAAAAAGACCATCTTAAAGATTGCCTTGCTTACCAACTGATGTTGTCCAAGAGAAGACTTGCCTGCTGCACTACCGAGGATGGCGTCAAGAATTCATGAACCATTATGTCCATAACGAATCACGGCTTCAACATGAATGTTGAGAAGTAAGTTTCCACTTGACACGCGTAGTGTATGGAAGCATATTCGGTCCACTAAAATGGAACCATCTTGCAGCCAATAACGACTCTCAACTTGTGGCAGAAAATTCCGTTGGAAGATGATTTGGAACAACCGTGGCGATAACGGACATCAAATTAATGGTAACGAGCTTCTGAAGCTGCGAGTCAAGGCCTTCAGGTGCAATTTGCTGCCAAAATATCCAAAGACCTAAGTAAGCGATGTTTGTGCCTGCTCTCTTCCAACGCCTTTGAAACTCTGAATCGCAGTGTTCGTTCGGTAGGATAGCGTCTCGGATATATTGCAGGATATCGATACGCTCAGGGCTGTCCCTAAGGTGTTTCTAGTAGAAACATGGCCAACTCCACTTTCAGGATCCGCAAAGCCGACCCAGTTGGTAAGGAAAACAAGGCATTTGTCAACCCCGGAAGTAGTGGGAAGCTGATATAACGAGTAAGGCTCCGTGAATGCACGTGACAGTTGTTGATCACCGCCGGATGTGATGGTTGGCACTTTTGTGGTGAGGATACTAGTGGTAACTGTTCTCATGGTGGTCCATGGTAACTCGTTTGAAAGTGGTCAAGAGCGTGGGGAGATCGAAGCAGAGACTTAGTAATGAAGGTATGGGGTGGGAATTGCATCCCCAACGTGCTTCATTTGCGGCTTTGATTGAAAATGCTCGCCGAACTCTAAGATACGGAGAGTCCCAAGCGAACAGTGCAATAGAGCATATACAGAGCTCGAAATACCCTGTGAGCTAGTCCCATCATCCTCCCGACCCGTGCTCTTGGTTGGAGAAAGAGATATGAGAAGAGTTGCTATAAACCTTCTGTCCATGAAATGATATAGAAGGTTCTGCCACTCGAGAGACGGTGTTGTCATTTTCAATGGAAGTAGAACGACCGTCTGCTGCTCCTTACCACCAATTGCTAGGCTTTGCAACAACAAGTCTTGGGGAAAAGATCGAGGGAAAAGGTCCATAACGGTTCCCTGTTGAGTCACTGTCAGACTCGACGCCTATCAATCTGCTAGAATGCTTTCCAAAGCAGTTTCCAACATGAGGTTGCCCTTCATTGAGGAATTGGCCAATTGCTGTCGCAGTAACAGATTTCTCGATTGAGCCAACACCATGTACAGGCGTGAAAGCCTGGCGAAATTGGGGTTACAAAAGCTTTGCAGCCGTGCTGAAGAGAATGGATAATTTGGCTTCGAGAGGCAGAATCGAGCCGGAGACGAGAAAGGATGCTGATCTTGGGCAGCTTTGTCATGGGTTAGACGGAAGTGTAGGCAAAGGGGCACCCAAACTTATCGCAGCTTCTTTCCGTCCATCCTGCCCGCAAACGTGGTAATGAGTTTTGGGTTCCACCATAGGAAGGGATGGTGAGAAGAATTCTGTCTTCGAAGAATGGGTTTATTATGGAGTAATATGAGGTTTGAGCTCTACTGGTGTTCTTCCAGGGAGAGCCGGAAAGTTCCAGTTGGGACGTTCTGACACATGATGCGAGTTATTGGATGTCTTGATGCAAGAGACCTATCACTGCTAGGTTAGAACCACCTTGAGTTAGGGAATCACAGACACCTTGAAGTACTATATCTGTAGAATCTTCTAATGGCTTAAATAAGGGACTACTCTCCTTTGCAGCTGATATCAAATGCGTTAGCAATAACGCTCCCCTACATGCTGAGATATGGGCTCCTACCGCATTGTGGGGAACGTCATCAACACAGGCCTTTCACTCGATCATGCGAGCTTGCTGCCTGCTCTCATGGATGATAAGTGCCTTGTGGGGACAATCTCCATAGGTGGCAGTGCATGAGCCTGTTTAATATGGAAACAGTAACGGAGGAAGAACGCGATATGATGGAATAGAGTAGAATCTCCCTTGATCACAAGATGGAGAGCCCTTAATCGTCAGAGACAGAAACTTCTTAATGCACTCGCTCCGTGAAACATCTCCGAAAATTGACACTTGGGTTATCAAGCTCTTTGCAGGCAAAAGGCATTTTGGAGGCTGATTGTTCTTTCCGCTGGCATGATCGAAGATATGGGGCACGTACTAAAGGACGTCTGAAAATAGTAGAGGTCGGAAGATGACCTAACGCAACAAGTTCCTCTCAGAATGGGCCTCGGTTCAACCAGGTTGGTAGGCTTCCCATTTTCAAGCTCTTTAAACTTTCAATTATTCTCAATGTCGCAGCAGATGCAAATTTGCACTTCAAACGACTATTCTCTTTCGCAGTGCAAGAGGCAACGAATGATCGGTGACACCCGGCCACTTCCAATACTCAGATGAGTAAGGGGCATGCCTGTGATGTGGGAAGTTCGAGTTCCAAAGGTGGTAGTAAGAAAGGCGGCAGCCCATAAGCTCGACTGCCGACCTGAACATGCATCTACTAACTGAACCTGACTCAATGGCCTCACCTGGTATTGTAGCACGAACGTGACTGTGGATTGGGTAGATAGAAACGGTTCTCGATGTCTCAGAGGTTGCCTTGCACAAAGTAGAAGTCGACATGGAGTCGAGACGTGCGGCATAGTACTCGACACCAGCCTGCCGGCTCTCTAAGTAAGGCTGCTAGTAAAGTTCTCGTGTGCCTTAATCGAACTGACTTGATGGTAGTGTAATTGGTTCAGAGGTTGAAGATTATGAGAGGCATAATGGGCCGAGGCAACGTAGTGTACCCATCACGTCTGTGCGGGTGGTACGATGATCGAAGGTCATAGAATCCGAGCAGTCCGGAATATACCCGAGACACAAGACGCGATGTCCAGGAGTTCCGATAAGCTGTTTCAGCAACAGACGCAGGTAGAAATGCACGACTTGTACCTGAGACTCTGCATGGCATGGAGTAACGTAGCCGGGGTTGGGCAAGATTGGGGACTTTCAGAATGCTACACCTCACCGGACGCAAATCGGGAACTGTAAACCATCAAAACACAACTTGTCGATCCTCTCACTTCAGATCTGAACCGTGGGAGCTACCCTCAGCTCCATCGGGGTTGCCTTGTGATGAAAGGACTTCGCAGGTATCTATGGCGGTAAGGAACTGGGCTTTCGTACCGTGACCAATCCGCAACAGAAGTCAGAGGCGAAGTGTTCTGAGACTACTCCAATAACTAGTCGAAAGGAATATGGGCGCATTGCATAGAGGAAACGTAACTTGCCAGATTCTGTACTTGATGGGCTTGCTACCAGCACTTTTCCGTAAGAGGCAACCGAAGCGCCTAATTGGACAGAAGTCCGGATGCATACCACAGCAAAGGGCAGCTGGGCAGATCCAGCCTGGCAAGCTGAGGCCGGGGCGAAAACCTCGTTGCTGCCCGTGACTTCGAATGGATCACCGCAATGGACCTCGTAACAAGGCCCGTAAGCGAGCAAGCCACATTTATGCTACTTGCAAGAGATAAAATTTCGCCTTTTGGTGCAAAGGCAGCCGGCATACGAGCTGAAACAGCCGGAAAGAACGTACATACCCTCCGAGAAATGTGCCGCTGATATGCTGCAGCTTGCCCAGTCCAGCGCCTCGGCTTGCAGCACTGGCAGGCCAACGCCGCTGGCCGTCGTCCTTCGCTCAATCCAGCTCCGGGCGCCCGTCACCTCAGTCAGTCTGATGCGGATGTGACATCGTGGATCTGACTTCTTGGATCACACGGGCAGGCGATGCATCACGAATAATGATGCAAGAGCTTCGTCAGTCTTGGGGGCATACGCCCAAGAAGAAGCGGTCGCTGGCAAAGCACTTTCCCTCAAAAATGCTTGAGCATACATTATCGGACCTGATATCCATGCACATGAATGGTCAGGTGGTACGTTCTCCATTCCTCATTAGCATGGTGGGTGTGAGAATTGCAATCATCATTCGCCCGCCCAATGTTGGCAGAGGCTAAAACAACATGGAACAAGGGAGACTGGAGAGAAGCTGCGTAATCCTTTGTGCACAGACCACATCGTGTAAGAATCCCCGTCCTATGCACCGCTACTGCAGTGATCAAATAGAAGTGCCAACTGTGCTGGGAGGCGTTAGGCTGGAACCCGTATCCCCTGCCATATTTCTGAGCATGGCCCTTTTAGCTTTGTCCAGGGAAAATCGGCCACACAAATGTGTCAAATGAGTGAGGCAGGCCGAAGCTATCAATCAGAGTGTACTCTGGTGTGGTGGGACGTTGGCAACACGGGTGTGTGTCACTGCAGAACGGGAAGATGCATGACTGAGGTGCATGATTGAAAGTTGGAGGGCTGAGCAGGAAAGGAGTAACCATTTGGTGAGAGTTGACAGCTGTTTACATTGAAGGGTCATGTGATTGCTTCAAATTCCTACGACTCTTTTTCACTTGGAAACTACACCTTCATACGGTCCATGACAAGAATTAACCAGGGAAAGCGTAGGATGAGAGACACAAGTCAGGTAAAATCGTTCTGGTTTTAGGAATGATGAGGGACTTGACAAAGTCCTCTATATCCTCTACTATTTCCATTTTGATACCACTAGATTATCATTTCAATCAAAGGAGTGGCTCTGGAAGAGTGCTATATACATATAATGTGGTGCCAGCCATGGTTTGGAGTTTTCGGGTGGAAGCAATTCGCTGGCCAAAGATTTGAGCCGTCAAGACGAGTCGAATAGAGCCTGGTCGAATACATTGGGAGATAAAGATCCCCAACACCGTAGATGTAGTAAGTTTGTATACCGTCACGCCCGTTGAATACCACCAGTCCAGCACTTGGGTTGGGGTAAGATAAAAAGGACACCTGGCAAAGTCGCCAATGAAACAACCCACAAGCATTCACTTTCGCTAAAACGATCGTCTATGCAGCTATTTCGGAATCTTTCGCCCATCATCCACAAAATCAAGATCGAATTGTTGGCCGCCCAAATTTGGCCAAAAGGAAGAGGTATTGGTAGTGAAACTCCGTGCCTTCTAGTGTTCCTGGTACATATCCGGGCAAAGGGTATCGTTTGGTTTATTCCAGTAAATATCCATGCGCCGTGCAAAAACGAATCGTGAGCAACTCCTGTAACTGCCAGAATGGGACTTGCGGGAGAGTAGAAGTCGACAAGTACATGCTGAAATTAATATGCTGGAACTAAAGTTGGAGTGAAAGTTTGTTGATGGCAAAAAGACTTCTCGTCCACATCAGAATAAGGTATTACGTTGCCATAGAAGTTGAAAGGTGGTGCCACAAACGGGGTCTGTTCTGGACAATGAGAGTCAAAATGATACTCCGATCCATCGGAAGAAGAGGAACAAAGAGAGCTCTGCTTGGACGTAGGATCGAGTAGAGAGCAGACGGAGGACTGGGTACGGCAATAATGAGGTCGTGGCGAAATTGGAGGCGATGATGGAAGTGCAAGGTTTGCACATTCGTGAGGGTCGAGAGCGTCGTAGGGCTGAACAACCGGGCTTGGTGGTAAGGTGTCGTAGGCACTTGTAGTCAGCCTTGGACAGGCGACAATCAAGTCCCGGAGTTCCTGGAGAGAGATCCTCTTCGCCGGGTCACACTCAAACACGCGGCGCAGGATGGAATCAAGTTCTGCTGACAATGGCAAGATCGACCGGAGAAAATTTGCATCCTGCAGATATGCGCGAAAAGTAGAGTCCTCGGGTGAAGCTCGTTTCCATGGGTTGCGGCCACAGGTGAGATTGATTAGGATTACTCCCAGACTCCAAACATCGTTCGGCGCTGATTCGTAACAGTAGGAAGACCTGGATGCAGATTGTTGACATTCTAAGCAAATATTAGACGGGGTACCAAACCAGCTTTGGGGGATAGTATTACCTGGCGACATGTAGAAAGTTGAGCCGCAGCCAAAGTCTGACGTGAACTGCTCGGTGGTTGCCAAGCCGAAGTCCGCAAGTTTAACAGTATTGCCCTGGTCAGTGACCAGAATGTTCTCGGGCTTCAAGTCCCGGTGGTAGATTCCAACGGAATGGCAATATCGAACAGCATCCAGAACTTGGAGGAACGCATGTTTGGCTTGAGCATCGTTACCAACAAACTGCCCTCTTTCTGTGATATTGGAGAAAAGGTCGCCTTCGGGACAAAACTCGATTACAACATAAGTACAGTCAGGGTTGTCCAGTATTCTCACGAGTGAGACCACATTTGGGTGCTGGCTGGCTTTGTGATGCAACTTGATCTCTCGCTGCTGGAATCTCCTCTGCCTGGCGTTGAGTCCGGTTTTGGTAAGGGCTTTGACCGCGTATGGGATATTTGTGTGGATGTCGATGGCGGTGTAGACGACGCCATATGCTCCAATACCAAGTATCGAGGTCAGCTCTAGCCGGCCGGCTAACAGACACCCAAGTCGATTCTCAGGCGCCACTGATGCGCTGTATGAAGGCGATGGTGGTGGTGTCGCTAGCATTATTGGGGGAGCCCAAAAGTACCGAGTACAAGCAGAGAGATCGTGAGGAAAGCCAACAAAATGGAACTGAGAGAGTTGCCTGGGGAGAGAAGACCCGGTCTGGCGGAATGGTAAAAGGTCCTCCTAAGGGAAGTCGGGTCCAGAAACACAGGTGGGATCGACAGTCCAGGTTGGTAAAGGAAAGACCAAAGGTGGGCGGAGGAAACGAAGAGGAAATGGACAGGTCGTGAGAAGAATAGGAGATGGGGTTTGGCGAGATGATGAAGGACGTGGGATGGAGGTCGTCAAATGGATATAGGGTGCAAATTGGAGATAAAATATTGGGATGCAACGAATTGGGACATGGGCGAAAACGAACGCGCTTTTGGGCAAAAGAGCACCAGTGAGTCTGCGAATAGCAAGACGGTTGGTGGGTTCCACAAAAACGGCTAACGTGGTGGGCCCGGTCAGGGTTGACGATTTTATTGAGATGATGACAAGGGCCGTGGGCCAAAAGGAGCAAGGCGTGCTCTGCTCCTACAAACATAGACGCGGCCAACGTTGGTTGGGCGCAGGTATCATCACGACCGATCGCCATCTCTTTTTAGATTGGGGCACTTGAAGCCGAGAGAGTGGTGCTGCTCGGTAGCTCACAGGCAGCATTGCATCTGCCGTTGGGGCAAATACCTCGCCCCATTGGAGCTGACGGGGGCTTCATGCATGGCGCACACCACTGGCCCCTCACACTAAAGCCCCTTCGGTGACGAGGTCCCGCCACATCAGACATTTTGAGCATGCCACCACCAAATGTAACACAGAAATTGGCAGCCGGGGGGGCTTTTCAGCGGCGAGGCATTTTCGCTCAGAGTAAGTTCTGGCCCGAGCTCTGCATGCTGTCAAACAAGGCAGGGAAGATCCTCAGATTAAGATGTTACTATTGGTTCACTAAGAGTACCAATATGTAGTTTGGCCGTAGTCAGAAGCAACCAAATCATGAATGGTTAAGCGGAGGGACCTGCCTCACACGAGACAACCCTGATCTAAGGATTGCAGTCGAGTGACTTGGTGACTCAAGCCCCAAGCCGCTTGAATCTGTAGCCAGGCTCAGAAATACGCAGTCTCACAGCGGCAAGTCTGCATCATTGCCAAAACCTTGTGGCACCGGCTTCTGATCGACCTCTGTTGGCAAGGTTTCGTCTTTTGGTGCCACCTGTCAATCCATGGAAAGCCAATGTGCTGGGTTGCAGCATTGAACCTTTGGCCAGAGTAGCTCCTGGTCACCAAATCAGGGCTGAGGTTTGCGCCTGATGGATGGGAAGGATTGAAGCTTGCGACCAATCCAATCAGCTTCTGTGTGCTACTGCGTAAGTTACTGCTCGGGGAGTTGAATGCATCCGAGTTAAAATTGAATTAAAATGTATTGCCGGCATCTGCGGATACTAGTAGATCAGTACTCTGTCTTGGAACTCAGGAAGGGCCACGAGATTACGTAAAGTACTCAACAAGCAGTAAACGAGGACGATTTTCGAAAGAATCTTGCCTGCTAAGTCTGTTAGAGCAGAGCGTTTTGCCCCGTCGGAGGCTACGTAGTAATCACTCCATGGGTCAGTCAGCGTACTAGTACGTAGTCCTAAATATTAACGCCTACTACGTATACCCGTCGTTTTGCTTCCTGCGATTGAAAAGTAGACACGTTTAACAGCTGCACCACTTAGTTCAGCCGAAGTGCCGGAGTTTGCTGTTGAGGCGCCTAACCCACGTGATTCGGCGTGGACTGCCACGTTGCTGTTGAATCTCGTATCATTGATGTGCTCCGTACCTCAGCACTGGATCAGGTTGGGATGATGACTTGCCGTTACACCACAAGATGCTCATAGGTCGAATTGATTGGATGTCAGAAGCTATGACCTGAGAATGGTTTACTAGTGTCATTTTGATTGGTACTTGCACAAGTGATGACTTCAGTACTTGATAGCACAATCTGCCTTGCCGGTAAGTTTCATTAAATGTGGTGTGGTGCGTAGTGCGTAGTGCGTAGTATTTCGCAGTGCCAACTAGTTACTCCGTATTAAAGGATTGATAATGGATAAAAGGCAGCCTGACACAAGCTTGGCGGCAAGAAAGGAGAGATGTGTGTGTATGAGTAGCGTCGCAGTGTCGCGTACAACTGGAAAGCCTTGCTTGCATTTTTTCCGTCCGGCAAATGAGAGTGTTCTACAACCTGTGCAGGGTCCTTTTGGTCATCTGGGTAATTGGGGCACTGTTGAGGATGTTTGTTCAATCATCACTTCGCACCGAGAAGCCCAGCATTTCGCTCGTGTATAATTGTTGCCGCACTGAGGCTTTCCCCTAGCCACCCTGCAACTGAGTGCGTAGTAGGTACCACGTACAAATTATTGGGGCTTAGTACTACGTAGTTCTGGAAGGACCACCGAGATCGACTTCTCGTGGCCGAGGCTCTGATAGCTGAACCTTTTTGGTGTGGGGCTGTCGTACCAAACATGCTCTAGTGTGATAGACCAACCAATTTTCTTTACTACGACATCATGAATCCTTGACAAGCGATGGCCATGCCTTGGCAATGAAGGACAGGTTTGCGTGACCTGACTCTGGTGACTGGTTACTCCATGGTAGTGGCCCACTCAAAGATTGCGCAAGGAAATGGACATGAAGGATGACGGACCCTGCCAATGAACGTTGTACCACTCAGAAACATGATTGGTAGTGCTGCCTCGCCGCTAGCCGCTGGCTGTGCTAAGAGATAGACAAGTGGGTAGGCTTGGGATGCGACAACCTGATAGGATGATTGGCACACGGCTCTTATCGATCCTAGGCGCTGGACTGGCAATTGGCCCATCGTTGATCCCCTTCGCCTTCATTTGTCCCTATGCTTTGGTCGCACTTTCAAGTACCAGAGGAAGGCTCATTGTTGCACTACCTATGTCCTATCCACAAATGACTCGTAGAGTTGATTGAAAATCCTTCCAGAAGCTGCGCGCCACGGCGCTTTCTCTGCGTCAGAATGGCACACTCAAGGTGCTTCTGATTCACGATCAGATCTCGATTCGATGATTTGCACGGCTCCCACACTATTCGTAGGAGGGAGAACGGATTTCCCGGCACAGGGTCGATTGTCGGAACCAAATGTAAGCTGCAGCAGGCCTGGATTGATTGATAGTCTTTCTGCAGATTATCGGCACCGTTCGATACTAGTAGCAGACGGTACGAGTACGTCTTGGCCTGCAGACTGACGCCTGATCATTGGTTTGAGACGTTTGATTGCATGTGCTGTTTTAAGATGGCCATACCCCAACACGCGCAATCATGCTAGAATTTACTGCCTCTACGCGCTTGAAGCCCAGTCGGCTTTCATTAACACAGGTCCCGATTTCAGATGTTCCTTCGACTGCTATTGAGACATCTCAGCAACACCTTTAGGCGAGATCCTGCAGAATACTAGCCTCGGAACCGCTCGACACGCGGCTGAATTTCTTTACCTTGTCAGGCTGATCAAAACTCCGCCTGGGACATTTTTAGCTCCTTGGCACTTCGCTGGGAAGCCATGGAAGGACGTGTAATCTTACCTAGAAGCAGATTCCACCCTGGAGACCATGGCGGTAATCGAATGCTTTGAGCAGGCCAGTGAGGTGTGAGACAACAGCAAGGACCACCAGTACATGAAAGATCTGATGTGAGTTACCTAGGATGTCGTATCTTCCAGGAGACCATTTCTCAGGCACGCGCGCCTACCTATCACGTCACTTTTGGGATATTACTGGCATCACTTGACGACACCTACCGCATAAACAGCAGCCCCTAGAATGTATAACCCACCTTGCAAGACAAGCCAAGAAAGACCGATTTGCCTCATCATTTGTGATGCTCCGTACAGTCGAAGACCATGCAGTACTGGAAAGACTGCGGAGGAGCCCATCAACACGAACATGCCAGCTCTGAATGGCCTCCACATCGGCGTCCGAAATCTCGACATTACCGAGATCGAGGTACAGCCTGCTCCAAGAGAGCATATCTAGATCATGTCAGCATTAGATTCGCAAACCCATGCAAACTCGACGCACCATAGTCCAGTAAAACCTTTGCAAGGTTGTGTCGCACCAGAATCCATAGTAGATGCTAGGGACGAAGGAGCCACTAATGAGAAGTACAATGCCAACATAATCCAGCTGGTTGCCAAACTTGTTTACCGCTGGGGAGTGGTTGGAGATGAGGTGATAAGTCGCACTCATGCCTAAGCAGATGGCAGCACCGAGAAAGAAGCAGCTGAAGGCAAGGACATCGCGGGTCGTGGCTTGCACATATCGAGGCTGTAAGATCTTGTAGAGAGCTAAGGCGGTGGGAGGAGCTGCCAATGCTGGAAGCAGATGGGTATAGATATTCACGGTTTCGTTATGAATATAAAACAGGCTCCCTAACGATCTGTGATATGAGCCGGATGGTCTCCTATAACTGCCGTGAATGTAATGGTTATCCTGTTGCCAATGAGGCACCTCATCCCATTGCACTAGCGAATACCACTGTTCAGATGTTTCGCTCGAGTTGTCCTTATCTAGGGAAGCAGATTTGTCATTGTCCATTGATGTATCTCTTTTAATTCTGGCTTTACAGGCGCAATAGCAGCAACCTAGTGTCAGATTGGCTCTGTCAAAGAGAAATTATCCAGTTCAATATTCACAATCGATCCAGACGGCTCGGGCCGTTGACTTGGCACTTGAGAGGTGATGTGATGTTTTCAGTTGTACTTTCGATTGCCCCAACCCTCATTGCGGCTCATTAAAGCTTACTATTTCAGACCCAGATTCGCTTCTGTAACTGGTGTGAGACTCTTACCTTCTCGCAGAGGCTCGCATGTCTCTCTTTTCACGAGCCCGTGCTCTACATGGAGATGATGCTTTAACTTCAATCTAGTGAAGTTCACCCCCAATGATGGCTACAACCCCTCAGCTCACCCGCAAGTCCTCAACACCGTGGGAGAGGCTCAAGCCGGCGAAGCATGATCCTCTTCAGAGTATGGGCTTCGTATCGAAGGGGGATACAAGGTGGGGCTCATCGATGCAGCATAGAGCTTAGCTGAGCGTAGACAAGACTATTGGATGTCAAAGTTCAAGAGTCATTCTACAACAAGATCGTCGCCCGGTACATGCAGTTCTGTACTCATCATTCCACTGACATGGAGTCCGCCTTCGCCTCCCTCTCGCTCGAAGACGATGTCTCCGCTTCGTCCGACCCGGCTCGAAATCCGCCTGTTGCTCCCGTGCTCCAAGGCCAGGGCCGACCAATCACCCCTTCTCCACCCAAACGAGTCTCTTCTTCACCTCTTCAGGGTGGCGCCCCTTCAACGCCTCCTCCGCCTGCACAGGAGCTATCGATCATACTCCTGGCATTACGAAAACTAAGAGAAGCACTGCTAGCAACATCCTCTTCCGCTCCATCACCCATCTTCTCCCAACGCGTTCATGTTTTTTGCGTTCGTCTTGCAATCCTCGCATTTCATCCCCCATCGTACCATCCACCATTAATGCATCTGTTATTCGTTCTGCACACACCACGATCCCCCCTGCCTGCCCCCGAGCTTTCAGAAATGACAACCTACCTGATACTCGACTTGGCTTGTCGTCAGCAGGAATTAGCGAGCGCGTTTTCCTTGAGATCGAATAGCAGATTGCAAAAAGATTACAGGAGTAGAAACGTTGATGAGATTATTAGAGCTGTTGTTACCAGCAACTGGGTTGCATTCTGGCGTGTAAGGAGAAATGTCGACGGGTATGTCAGGGCTTTGATGCAATGGAGCGTGCCCAGCTTGAGACGGAACAGCTTGAAAGCTCTGAGTAGAGCTTACTTGAGCTGTGACCTGGAATGGGTATTGCAGAGCGCCACAGGTGCCGAAATGAGCTGGGAAGAGCTAGTGAAGATAGAGAACATCGGTTGGGTCTTGGAGGGCTCGAAAGTGGTTGTTAGGAAGCCAAAGCCCAAGTCAAATCCGTGAAAGCTGGATATAAAAGATCGATTCCTGACCGGATGGTTGGAGTGGTGTCTTGTGCGTCTTGTGCGTCGAACTCTCTTCACCTAAACACTTCACAACCAGTAGCCCTGGAAGATGAAAACAACGAACCAACTGATACAGGACAAGGACTTCTACGGTACTCCGTATCGCGGTGTCTCTATGCTAGCTTTGCTCAATGTGGTCCCACCAGCTACTCCGTACAGACCGAATCTTTGGCGGCTGCAATGCTACTCCGTACTCTGCGTCAGGGTGCCGGGGGTGTCCAGACCGCATCGGGTCACGAGCCGCCCGTGACCGCTTGCCGCTTTTATCTTTCGGCGATCGCCGTGGCGCTCGTCTATATATTGGTCACCGCCCCCCGACCAAGACAGCGTCTACTCTGTATGCGACCTTCAGTGACCATCACGCCGCTTTGTCCGTCCGTCCCCTGACTGTGTCAGCTGGCAGCTGCGCCCTCGGGGCTGGCATTCCTAGCTGCCGCGGGCTGACATCAGCTCCATGTCGGCCAGGGTTCTACCCTCGTGATTCGCCGATTTATCCTACGTCAAACCGATGATACTGACGATGGCGTCGACAAGCTTATCTAGCGCCCGGGCCAGGCGTCTCCGGCCCCGCGGTGATGCCAGGTTCGACACTATTGCCACCCTCACCACCGCTCGCTTCGCCGTTAACACGAGCGGCGCAAACTATTTGTCCCCGAGACCACCCTGCCAACCAAAAAAATACCGCAGCCGTCGATAGTACCGTGGCACCACTTCTTCGTCCCTCGCATAGTGCCTCTGGCCAACTGACATTGCGACGAAGCCAATCAGCGAGGGGCCTTGAACCACCTTGGACAGGGTGCCGCAGCCGGTCGCCGCGCTATGTACAGTTACGAGAAGCGATACTGCCTATCTGAAACCATAGCATGGCCGTGGGAAGGTCGCGCAGCTCATTTGTTGCTTCCCCGGCCAGTCGATCCAACCGCTAGCCTGGCTGTTGAGGCGGTCCATGTGATGGCGTCTCCATCGGCATCCATGGAACTCCTCGATCAACACCTCCCTTGCCTGAGGCACCGGCAACATCGTGGCGGGATCCTGCGTCGTGGTCTTTTCTCTGACATGTCGATCCTCAGAGACCCGTATTAGCTGACGTGACGTCGCGACAGGATCAATGATGCAGAAACCGCTGTACTGGCCATTTCACTCGATGGCGGCGCAGCAGCGATCAAGAAGGCCCAGAACGACTTCAACAAGACACAATTGAGGCGCGTGATAGAGCCAATAGGTGGAATGCTTCGCTAGCAAATTGAACAGTTTGGTGGGTTACGAGATTTATGCAGGGTATGCCGTTGCAATCACACTTCCGCCATCCAATCATTTCCACAGAACCGCAATCCTAATCGGGCTTCTGCACACGGCGGCGTCACAGGAGAATAACCGGGGGTCTTTGTAGTGCTACCTCAGGCAGTCAGGAGGGGTGACACTGTTGGAATACGAAAATCATCTTGAGACCAGCCAGGTTCCGTTTCTTCACATGTAATCTGTGGTATCCGTGTTATACATAACCAACTACCCGACATTTCTAGTCGTGATTATATATAAGCTCATGAAATAGGCCAAATGTGATCCACATCATATTAAAGGTCCGGTTCGGAGTAAAACCAACGTTGCCAGTCTCGGCGAATGTTTTCTTGTCCTAATTAATTCAGGTGTCCCTGTCCATGTCGGAGCAATATTCCGACCTCTTGCTGCTCCCTGCCTAACTTCCCTGCAACAGATCCCTGAAACATGCGGTTGTGGATCTCGTTAATTCGTTACGACTTGATTTCAACAGGGCATCAACTCTAAAGAACAAAAAACGGAAGGCAATTGGCCAATAGTGGGTAGTTTTGGCAGGCAAAAGTTAACTTGATCGCAAGCCGACTCAGCTACGCTAAACTTTTAGCCTTAGCGCCCTTCGCATCCATCCATCTATCCATCCATCCATCCATCCATCCATTAGGGGCTATATGGACGGCTGACTCCTACTACTTGCTCGAAAACTTACAGCAACACGTTATGCCCAAGCGGAAGCGGGAGACGGAGAAGACTGGCGGTAAGTGTTTCGAAAAACGTTTGGCCGTTTGACTGACCTTTTGAGTACATCTCACTCAAGAATCGAGTGCCCGCCCTCCCTTACGGAAGAGTACGCGTCTACTTAAAAGAGAACCGCATCAAGTCGAAGTCGAAATAGCGTATATCCATACAAATTGACTGAATTGTCAGATCAGTCAAATCAGTCAGTTCGAGGGCGCTGATTATGTAATCAATTCAATCCGAGGCCTCAAATTGACTGATTTGAATTGATGGATACACTGGTTTGACCTATCATGAGGCTTTGAGATGGATCAACACTACATCCCCATTTCCAGAGTCCTTTGTCATGTAGAACTGCAACCCTGACCGGGTAACTACCGGTCTTGGAAGATTTCATTCAAGCTCTATTCTGACTGCTCTTCTCATGCCCGTTTTTGCGAATAAGAAATTTTTGTTCGGGTCTGAGGCAGGACCAAACACACCACTTCCATCCCAAATCAAACATCTCAAGTCCGATGAATCTTAAACCCTCTGTGTTGTATAACCGTAAATACCAAGCTGCATTCTGATCCAACACCTTGTCCACCCTTATTCAACTCTGGCAGGCATGCCATATATTTTATCTCCTTGGACCTGTTGGATCGTGTTCGCCATCCAACGTCTGAGCCTGTACTATTGTATTTCGTTTTCACTGACAGTCATGGAATATATTTGATAGAAACATGACGCAGAAGATGGCTATATCATCGTTATTTATTTTCAACCATTCTTTTATCAAGGGTCCTACTAAATGTTGCACTTGTCACGTATTTTGTCTCCTCCTGATCTCTTGTCATAACGTTTTTGACTTATAATCCTCAACCTAGTCAGGACAGATCACAAAGCAACCGGCCCCGTGGTCCAGTGGCAAGACGTTTGCTAACAAGTATCCACGAGGTCCACAAGATTCACGCGTGTCTGACGAACTCGCTAATCATCGTCAGTCCCAGCTATCCCAAAGGGATATCGGCAATGAGCGCGGCAAATCCTCACCTTGACCGTAGCTTAACTACCCGAACAGCGCTGCCCGTCTCAGCTGTCTGAGAACAACACCGAGAAATCGACGAACGATACCAGCTTTGAGAGCCATTTTGGAAAGACTCACAGCGCTCCATTTGGATTAGGCGCTGGGAGAGCTTCAATGTGCGCTCTTCGAAAGCGACGTCGACTATTTTTTTCAATGACTTCGATTTAAATGCGTGACCATTCAGAGTTTCTTCTTGTGTGTGTGAAGGTTCCTACTCGGGGTAACGCGCCGCAAGTCGTCTCAACCATTCTTCAACGTCATTAGAGATTATTTTGATGCTCTTGGTCTCCAGGATGGGAGGATTTGGGCAAGATACTTCAAGAAATTCATGATTCTGACAAGCTCGCAGTTTATCCACTTGAGGATACTGTTGCATGCAGTCAGTACATAAATCAACATCAGGACACATCTTGCAAACGAAGCGAGATCCCACTATGCATGACTTGTTACAGATGTTACAACAGGCCGCGTGGACAAGGCTGCCGTCAACGTTTACCTCAACAACTTGCTGCTGAAAGCTAAAGTTGGCCTGCTCGAACTCTTGTAGAAACATTAGACAATGGCCCAGTTCGTAAAAGCCAGGAGATGTTCCTTTCAGCTTGGTTTCGAGCAGACGCTCTGACAATTGACGAATAGATTGGTGTAAGGATTGGATTTGCATCATTTGGGAAGTGGGTATATAAATGGAACGCCATTCCCACATCAGAGTGAATATGTTCGGGTTCATGCAAGCCCAGTCCAGAGCACTTTTACCGTAACCATCAAGAATGGAAGGATTCGATGCGTGCTCAAAAAGGAGCCTAGCTATAGAAAATTGACCGTGGCTGATGGCGAGATGAATGGGTGTTCTGTAAAATGCGTCCTTAGAGTTTATATCAATTTTTGATTTTGTCAGTGCTTCATAAAGTGGTGTCCGTCCCTCAGTTGTCTTCACATTCATCTCGGCTTGTTGTTTAACCAGGAACTTGACCACCTCCAGATGGCCATTCCATGCGGCTCCATGAAGTGGTGTCCGTCCATCAGTCGTCTTCACGTCCACCTCAGCTTGTTGTTCAATCAGGAGCTTGACCACCTCTAGATGCCCATTCCAGCATGCTAGAAACAGAGGTGTTCGTTCTACAGCATCTGTAAAAGCTGAAGATGCCCCTCTGTTCACTAAGCACTTGACCATAACCTCCTGACCTTTAGCCGCTGCTGCATTGAGCGCAGTGCCAAATTCGCCCCCTTTAGCATTGACATTAGCACCCCACTCGATGAGATGGTTGAAGGCTCCCAGGTGTCCAGCGACACATGACGACTGAAGAGCAGTGCCGTACCGGCCTCCTGCCAAATTGATGTCTGAATTTCCCAAATCATGAAGATACTTCATGGTTGACGTCAAACCAAAGAAAGAAGCATAGTAGAGGGAATTTGAAGGCCCACTTCCTACTTCAAGCTCCCCTCCAGACTTGCTTGACTCAAAACAGATTGCCCATGAATCAAATTCGTGTTCCCTGGTTCGAAAAATTCGTTCAAGAGACGATTAACAATATTGACGTGCACTTCTATGGCATTTATATGTGAAAACCAGAAGCTGGCAGCATAGTTGAGAAATGGACGTCGCTCTTTGTCTCCTTTAAATATATTTGTAGTTCCTCAAACGTTTTTGAAATTCAGATATCGAAGACATACCTTCGCAAGATCAATATTCTGAACAGCATCCCACGGAATAGAGGTTGAGATTGTCTCAAGTCCCAAAGGAGCTGGTAACACCGAAAGTAGGTATTCCTTAATCGAGACATGGACTAGATAGATGGTCTGAGAGCCTGGTGGGGTTGTAGGAGCAGCGGATCGAATTTCGACAAGAGAGCCACATAGGGACTTTATTTCATCGTCAATGTACTCCTGGTTGATTTCTTCGGGTAGGTCGTCAACAGCAAGATTAGCGCTACCAATTTCAGGCTCGACGATAAGGGCCTCAGTCAATTCAGCTATAGTGAGTGGTCTGAGTGCGAAAGTTGTCCATCGGAGTATTGAGATAGCACGATGGCGGTCAGTCTCGGAGAGGTTCATGATATTCGTCCAATTGCGTGCGTAGCTTTGAGCTAGGCCACTCGGCATGCTCTTAACAATATTTCGAAGCTCTTTCTTGCTTTTGCCACCACGCAACTGCTCTTGTTGTAACTTTATCCATAGGAACATTCCCTCACACTTTTTAGCCATATGTGTCGCCAGTTCTTGCTGGAAAGATTCATCCTTGCTTGGGAGTTTCTTAGCGACGACCGTTTTCGAGTATAAATCAATGTCCGCTTGGATTTTGTTTTTGGAGAACCTGCACTCAAGCATGGTTTGCTTTCCTGAGCTCCCCGCTGCACAATATAGCTCAAGCTCTATATCAGTCTCACCTCGGCTCGCAACCAGACATCGAGTCCTAGTACCTGCCACTACTTTCTTCAACATTCGAAGAAAATCTCTCCGGTTGTCATCAAATTGGTTGTATTCATCAAATCCATCGAGGATGCACGTGCAACTTTCAACCTGAGAGACAACAGTCTCAAACAACACCCAGATTTCTGCTTGCGATGCTCTCCGACTTACTTTTCCTGACTGCAGGTTATCTCGAACAAGGTCAAAAGCAATTTGATTATGTTTCGTCCACTGTGAGATCCAGGAACGAATGATGCCATCAGGCTGGCCGCCGGCTTGAACATGGCTCGAAGAGAAAACGTAGGCTAAGGGAAAGGCTGCAGTTTCTGCCAGACGCTGAACCAGCCTTGCACAAAGCACCGATTTTCCATGACCTGCGGGTGCGCAGATCCAAAAAAACTTCGCTGCTTTGTCAAGATAGTCCATTGATATCCATTCACGGTAGGCAGGATGGTCAAAGATCCAGTCACATGTTCCTTCAAGGCGTGCAGAGACATGTTTGTCGTATTGTTGATCGAATTCAGTGGCGTCAAGCCACTCGTCGATTGCCTTATAAGCTTGAGTGATAGCATTTCGTCTGGTCTCTTTCATCAACATATCCAGATCACGCTGGAAATTAGAAAACATATTCATATTGGTGATCGCTTTCAGAGATTAGATAGGTCTCAGAGTAAATGAGTAGAACACACCATCAATGCGATCGCCATGATCGTTTCTCTTCTGAATCTGCCCTTCTCCTCTGTTAGGTGGTACAAGCTCGTACAATTTGTCGACTAGAACCTCAAACATCTCAACTTGGTTGGTAAATTGGCCCCTATACTTGACGGCCCAGGCGATTCCAATTTTTGCTGAGCTTGCATTACGTCCCGCCTTGTTCATATCAGTATTTTTGCGGGTGAATACGGGCCATGGTGATGCGACAGGGTTTGCTTGCTCCGGCTGAAGTCGCAAACGCGTCCGGGTGTGCTCGGACTTCTGAAATATTTCGCAAACACTTGAGAGGATGGTTTTGACGACAGAGGCAACCTCAGGATAGTCCAACCGAGCGTGATGTTCATTTGACAGTTTGTCACCTGAAACACCTACATTACTTGCCCATTCCTGTAGCCTCAGCTTACTTGCCTCGCACCGAGCAACAGCTGGCGTGAATGTACATCGAAACTCTTGTAAGAATCAATGCGTTCAATGAGGTCTAGACAGGAGGTCAACAACCCAGGAACAGCAGCCGCTAAGCTTACAGTTTCCATGGTTGTTGTGTTTTGTGACTGATAGTCACGATATGAAACTTGAACAAGGATTTGTGAGAACAAGTGAAGAGCGTTAATTACCAAATTCTGGCTGCTAAAGAAACATGGTGCCTGAGTTTTTCTGGAAAATTTGGCGGATACAGCAGCTGTACTTGCGTAGAGGCAACAGAGTCTGGAGATGATGCGCGTGGCTCAGACAGAGCGCTATGCAACTGGCACAGCCCCCATTACGGCGGACTATTACGTGCTAGAGCCCAGGGCTCTAGCACGTAATAGTCCGCCGTACCCATGCAGATCACCGGAGACTTTGAAAATGTACACTACCACTTGGCGGGCCACCCCACTTGGCGGGCCAATTTCTGCACACCAACGCGCAGGCATCCTCAAATTTCAAACAGCTATAGCTCCACCAATATAGCTCCAAATGGACTCGGATAAGGAGCATTTGATTCAGAATGCGTCAAATAATGTTGATCTAGGGCTATTTAGCTCAATTCGCAAGGCTGCAGAGTACTACAACGTGCCAAATCAACAGTGGCCTATCGACGCGCCGGACGACCCTCTCGAGCCGAAACTGTTCGCATTTCTCAACGCCTTTCGAAACAGGAAGAAAAAGTGCTTAGTCAATACTTCAGGGACCTCCAGAGGCAGCATCTATGCCCAAATTATGCTCAAATTCGTCGAATGGTCACCAAATTGCTACATAGCAAGGGGGATAAAATTCAACTTGGCAAGCACTATGTGGAGCGTTTAATTGCGCGCCATCCAGAGCTCAAAACGCGCCGAAATCAACATATGGATATTAAGCGAATGATGGCCCTCGATTCTGACATTATTGAACGCTTTTTCGCTGAATTCGAACAGCTCCGCAGCCAATACGCAGTCGATTCGCAGGATATCTACAATATGGACGAAACAGGGTTTCAGATAGGGCAAATAGCGTCAAAATACGTTGTTTTTGACCCTGCTATGGGTGGCCCAGCGGCTCCAGCATCAGATAACACTCAATGGGTCTCTATTATTGAGTGTATGAATACTGAAAGGGCTACTGAACATCATATGTTTCCAGAGCATGAGGAGCTTCCTGACGTTATTTGGGCTTTTTCTCCTAAGGGATGGACTGACGAAGAGCTAGCTGTTGATTGGTTGCGTCGAATATTCGTCCCAGTTGCGTCAAAACAAGGCAAGCATACCATCCTGATACTTGATAGCCAAAAGAGTCATATTACTGGCGAATTTCAGTATTTCTGCCTCGAAAACAACATCCACCCTCTCTATTTACCTGCACACGCTACCCACAAACTTCAACCTCTTGACGTAGGTCCATTTTCGCCTCTTTCAAGCGCGTACAGCCGCGCAGTTGAAGAATACGCTCCAACCGGCACAACAGCACTCAATCGAAGTATTTTTATAGTACTTTACGTACGAGCTCGTCAAGAAGCGTTTACTGAGCGAAATATTCGCGCAGGGTGGAGAAGAGCTGGCATTTGGCCAACAAATAAGCAAAAACTGCTAGATGACCCTGAAATTCAAAATTTTGGCCGCACAACCCCTGAGTATCAACCTGCGCCTGTCAAAGAGGGTCCTAACCATCTCTATAGCACTCCGAAGAAGCTCAATGAAATTCGAGAGCTCCAAGCGCAAATTGAGGCCAAAGTTACTCCTCGAACTCAACGCGCCGTACGCAAGCCAAGCCACGCAGCTATTCAAGAGCATGCCGGCGCCCAATTGCTTCAAAATGAGCTCAACAACTTACGCAAGCAATCTCATCAGCAAGAGGTCAAAAAGCGCTCAAAACGCATGGTAAAAGAGAGGGTGCAGCGTTCGTGGAACCTTGAGGAGGTCAGGGCTGCCAAAGAGGGCAGGGCGCCCTCTAGGGTGCAAATTACGCACCGTACGGAGGATTCATTGCGCATAAGAATTCTCTCAGATAGGCTCAAATAGGAAGTATCGCCAGCTTCATTATTTCCCTAATTGGACGTGGATGTTGGCCCTTTTGAGTGGTAGAATTACTGCGTAAAGTGTGTGCAAATTGGCCCGCCAAGTGGTAGTGTACGTTACGCTGAGTGGCCTACAAAGGTATGCTTTGATATGCGGGGTGACGTTGTCCTTGGCCTCTTTGCCTAGTTACCCCCTACCTGTGTGCTGGCATTTTCTGTCATTTTAGTTGGAAGCTTCGGGACCCTTTCTGGGACATCATGGACGCTGAATATTTTATTAGTCTAGTCGGTGAGACGGTAAAGAAATCTCAATTGTTTTCTCCTTCAAAAAGAAAAGAGATTGTAAAAATTTGTTATTGCGATGCGAGAACTCATTAATATTACGATATTGATGAATATATCTTTCAAGACGCTTCACTATATGCACAGGCAGCCGTCTTTGAAAGACCCAGCGCGCGTAAGTCATAAGAAACCATTTTTGGGCTTGCGATATTTTGGGCCTGCAAAAGAGACGGTAAGTATTTTTGCTATTTGGTGGGGGGCAGATTTTGTGGCATTCGACAGCACGAGCCAAGATGAAACGGCTCACCGTCACGTGGTCTACGGGGTGCAGGAGCCATCAAAAACGGCGTCAAAAGGTGCTTAAAAGGGCAGCTGTTGTCCCGGAAATGAGCGTAGTGGCGTAGGTTTTGAACTACTATACTCCGTAGTAGAACAACTTAATGTAAGTTCCCATACAAATTTGGTGGGCCAGAACATCGGTCTGTCGGAGCGCCAAGGCCGAACTTGACACCGTGCGAGTTTGACTGGCTGTCCGAAGACATTCCCCTAAATGATCCATACCCTTGAAGGCTTGTTTGTAGGAAATTATTATGCAAATAACGTGGGATGTCAGCTTTTGCAACAGGTC
>NW_006916122.1:0-2582 GCF_000464535.1 Endocarpon pusillum Z07020
ATAAATATTAATGCCAAAAAATACAATGCTAAGACTAAGCCCTTATCGGGTTTCTGGTCTAAGCTCACTAACTCAGGGCTTAGACCGGACTGGTCTGAGCCCTAGAAAATTAGGGACCAGCTCAGACTGGCTCGGAGCTCGGCTCAGACTAACTGAGCCAGGCTCGGACCATATAGCAGCCTACTTGTTTCTTTCTTAGTTCTAAATTATATATACTTATTTAGTAAGGAGCTCTAGTATTATCTTAGTTAAGTAATTACTCTTTACTCTTATTTATATCTTTAAGAGAATATTAAATTACTTAGCTAAGTATATAATTTATTATATTATAATAGACTCTAATATTTTATTTATTATATTAATGTAAGAGATTTATTAGGCTTTCTTAAGACTAGTATATAAGCCTCTTAAAAAGCTTAAGAATAGTATTCTAGTAATATATAGACAGAAAATAAGTGAGTAAATATAAGTATAAGTTAGTTAATACATGCTTAAAGGATTCTATTAGAGATTTTATTAAGGCCTAAGGCTCTGTCTGCTCTTAAGCGCCTAATAATATTTTGTACCTCCTTCTTAATAATAACTATTAGGCAGTAGTATACTTATAAGTATATTATAGCTTTAATATTATTAAGAAGTGTCTCTAATAATAATAAGAAAAAGGCGGCTTTAAGCACCTTAATCTAGTTATTAAAGATATATATTATAGTGTCTTAGGTTACTAGTAATAAGAACTTAAGAGAATCTTATAAGTAATAATTATTAGCTCTTGCTTATTTAGTAAGTTTTTATAAATCTTTAAAGTTAATATAAGTATATTTAATTTTTGTCTTAAAGTTAATCTACTTAGCTTTATTAATAGCTTACTTTTTTTAATTATTAGCTTATTAATATTATGTTTAATCTTTTTCTTATTTTATTAATATTTATATATAGCAAAGTTAATAAGCATTCCTTATTATCTTTAAGTACTTTAAAGTCTAGAAAAACTTATTATAAGCATCTTATTAGGTCTATAAGACTGCTTTATTAATAACTTTATAAAGGTAATCTTAAATCTTTATTATAGAAGTATTAATTATCTTAAGCATATTAAGGGTTCTTTTAAGGAGTGTTATTAAAGTTAGTTTTATTATCTTATTTATATTAATAAGCTTCTAAGCTTTTTTTAGCCTCTTTATATAAGGCGTGTTCTCTATATATAATTAAGTTAAGAAGAAGAGATAGTCAACTAATTAGTATAGATTATGTTTTACTTAGTAATAATTAAGTTATAAAATTAATATAGCAGAAATAAATACTAGATTAATAGTTAAGTAAAGGCCCTATGCCTCTTAAGTAATAGTGCCTAAAAGAAAGATTAGTTCTAGTCTAGTATTAGTAATAAGATTAACTAATTGCTTTGCTACCTTATGCTTAGTATTATATAAGGTTCCGCCCTAGTATAAATAATATAGATTAAAGTCTCTTAATAGAATATGCTCTCTTAGCTTAGTTAGGGGGTTATAAAGTACTATTATTATAAAAAGCGCCTTTAGTATTAAGTATAAGGCAGATAACTTACTATATATATTATAAATATATATTATTATTAGCTTACTATTAAGTTGTGTTTAAATTATTAGTGATATAATATTAAGAGACTTATAGTAGACCTCCTAACTATTAATATTTATATTATCTCTAATATAGAAGTATATATTAGTATTTTTTCTTAGGTTATGAAGTAGAGTAAAGCCTATTTTATAGGCGCTAAATAAGAAATTTATTTATAAGTTATATTATAGCTCCTAGATAACTATAATATTATAGTTAAAAATATAGTTGTTTTTAAAGAGTAGAATTATAATGCCTATTTTCTTCTTTTATATATTATATTATAGAATTAGTAGAGTTTTAGTATCTAATATATTATAACTTTTTTGTTAGAACTATTCTCTTAAGAGTTATTAGGGCCTATAGTAATAAGCTTTTTAGGCGGGCGGCCGCATTTAGCCTTAGTGAAGGCCTTATCCCTAGATTTAGTATTTATAAGGCGCTAAAGGCTATCGCTTCTTAAGCGCTTTGTTAGCGGAGTTAAGGATATTACTATGCTGTTATTATAGCTGGAATCTATCTCTCTCTTTATATATATTATATTATAGAATTACTAGTGTTTTAGTATTTAATATATTATAACTTCTTTATTAAGGCTATTCTCTTAATAATTATTAGGATCTATAGTAATAAACTTTTTAAATAAACGACTATATTTAGCCTTTATAAAAGCTTTTTCCTTAGTCTTAGCATTTATAATTTATTATAAGCTATTACTTTTTAGATATCTTATTAATAAAGTAAGAGATATTACTATACTATTATTATAGCTAGAATTTATTAAGTTACTAATAGAGTATATTAACTTTATAGTCTTTATTAAAGTACTTTAAAGCTTTAATAAAAGTAAAGCATATTAATAAGATTAAGTTTTTAGCTATTTATTTTTAATTAGGCGTATTTTCTTAGCTTATCTTATTTTATAAAAGAGTGATTATACTTAATAGTCTAGTTATATATAAACTATATAATAATAATAATCTAAA
>NW_006916123.1:0-2905 GCF_000464535.1 Endocarpon pusillum Z07020
AGGCTAGGAGATTCGTGCTCTCAAGTGCTCATAACAGAACACCTCGTAGTATTGCTCATGCAGAGACGTCCTGGAGCGTTGCTCATACGGAGACGTCTTTAAGCATTGTTCCCAAGTGCTCATGAACGAGCACCTCTGAACACTACGTCAGGAGCTACTGACCTTGTAGGCAGTTCAGGGTCCGGTAGGCTTGTCCAAGCCTGTCATAGCTTCTTCGCAGAGCGCTAGGCAATCCCTTAGTGCTTGTCTGTGCTTAGCGTGTTCACGTGCTGTAACACTATCCCCTTCTTTTACTAGCTTGGTCCTACAAGCTAAAAGGGTGTCTTGTAATTTCTGAGGTTCTTTTAATTCTTCCTTCTGTGATGCCTCTATCTACTTCGTGCATTAGCAAACCTTCCTCTCATGTTTGTGGTTAGGCTCTTGCTATAAAGATAGCCCTTTAAGGTTGTCGGATTAATATGCCTTGTTTAGTATACGAGCGTAATAAGAAGCTGTATTTCTTTTTGTTATATTCCTTAAAGTGTTTATGTTATATAGTAAAGGGTGTTCCTTGTAACAAAAACTATTTAGAGGATGCGTTCTAGAAGTTAGAGTTAGAGCAGACTTATCTAGAGGCTGCTTATTTTTATATTATTACAAAAGTATTATACTCTATTACTAAAGTAGCGAGTTTAGATTAGTATATTAAGTCTTTAAAAAAGGCTTAAGATTAAATAATTAAGTAAAAAGCTCTTTCTTTAGAACAAGAAAAACTTTATTAAGGGTCATAATTTAATATTATTAAAGTTAATACTCTTAATAAGTAAGAGTTAGTTACTCTAATATCTTTTTTGCTTAGTTTAAGTTTTAGTAATAGTAATTTATAAGTGTCTTAAGACTAAGGTTTATTTTTGATTTTTATATATTTTTTAAGTCTATATATTCTAATTATTTAATTAGGTAGTAAGATTTATTATTAATATCTTATTTGTCTAAGACTTTTTCTACCTTATACTTTTAGTCTTAAGTTTTATTGTTTAGTTAGATTTCTGTAAGTCTTATATTCTTTAATATTGATTCTAATAATAAGATATAAAATACTAGATATATCCTTATCTTTATAAGTAATTACAATTTATATATTATCTTTCTTAAGACTTTCTTAATTAAGTATAGTTTTAACTTTATATAGTCTAATTTTAAACTTAATATACTCTTTAGCGTAGTAGCTAGGCTTTCCACATATTAGGCATAATTTTTTTTTGTATTACTTTATTTATTGTTCTCTAGAAACTCTTTACTTACTCTTTTTATCCTAACGTTTCTTAAGTAATCTTAGTCTTTTCCCTTTCTTAGTTACGTCTAAGTCTATTAACATACTTTGTCCTATAAAGTAATGCCCTAAGATTCTATATTTTAGACATTGTGTATTAGCTTAGTATTATACTAGAAATGTGATATAATTTTTCTTCTAGCCTTTTTTAAGTTATCTTTTATAATTCCGGTTATCTATTTTGATCGCTATTTTGATCAAAGGTAATAATTCGCTTAGTTGATTAATCTTAAATAGATTATCTTTTACTGAATCCTTTAGTCCTTTGTAAAAGATGGCTACTAGTATGGCATCCTCCTAATTAACTTGTAAGGCGATCTAGTAAAACTTGGAAGCGTAGTTTATAGCAGATCTCTTCTGCCTTATATATAGTAGGTCTCGTTCGGCTTCCTTAACTATATCCACGTCTTTATATACTTGTTTAATCTTGATCACAAAATTAGCGAAACTATAGAAGATTTGTTGTGTATCTGATTCTTGATCCTCTAATGCTTCCTTAAGCTTGTTCTTAAGGTAGGGTTTAAACTAGTTATATATAGCCTCTCAAAGAAAGGTAGCTATATATAATGCTTTCTTTTTATCTATATTTATTACTTATATATAAAATAAGAAAAGTTAATTCTTAATTAGTTCAAGAATTCTTGAAGTTTCTTCCGGTCTTTATAGAAAAGATCTAGTAATATAACCTTAAATTGTACGTTTCTTCCTTAGCCCTTAATAGTAACAGTAGGTCCTAAGGCTACTGACATAATGTATGCCTTAGGTGACATGTATAGTATCTGTTTAACTATACTTAGTATTCTTAAGAGTAATAGTCAAAGTATTAAGGCTTAACTAGCTAAGACAAGTCTTAACTAGAAGCTAGATCTAAATAGTTAGTTAGATAGAATAAGGGGTACAGTAATAGATATAAGTATATCTTAAACTTAGGTATAAGTTAATAACATAAGTTGACTATAAAGACTATAAAACTATCTAGGAAATAAGCATACTTATATAGGCTAGGAGATTTGTGCTCTTAAGTGCTTATAATAGAATACTTTGTAGCATTACTTATGCAGAGACGTCCTAGAGCGTTACTTATAAGAGACGTCTTTAAGTATTATTCCTAAGTGTGCTTATAGACAAGCACCTCTGAATACTACGTTAGGAGCTACCGACCTTATAAGCAGTTCAGGGTCTAATAGACTTGTCCAAGCCTGTTATAGCTTCTTTGCAGAGCGCTAGGCAATCCCTTAGTGCCTGTCTGTACTTAGCGTATTTATGTGCTATAACAAGAATTAGATATTAGAATATTATTTATAATATTATATTAATTATTACTAAGATAATTAAGCAAGACTTTTATTAATAACAGAATTTATATACAATAATAGTATTTATAATATAATTAGTAAGATACTAATAAAGATAACCTAATACTATATACTTATAATATATAAATAAGTTATAAAAGACTCTTAAATAAAATAAAAAAAAAGATATAAAGAATTATGCGTATCTTTTATAAGAAAATATAAAAAAGGCAAAGAAACTATAGTAATATATAAATAAGTTAGTAATAAAATACTATAATAAGAAATATAAGTAAAA
>NW_006916123.1:3000-3423 GCF_000464535.1 Endocarpon pusillum Z07020
TATTTGATTTTCATATAAAGAAGACTTAAAGTATATTTAAGAAGTAATTAAAGCCTTTTATAAAGAAAGAAAAAATATACTTAAGTAAAAGAAGAAATATATATAAAGTTATAAGTAAGAAGTATAAAATATAAAAAATAAGTAATATATATATATATTATTAAGGATCTTCTTATAATTTTAAGATAAAGAAAAAAAGAAAATATAAAAGTAAAAAGACTACTAATATATTAGTTTTAGACTTAATAATATAAATATAATATAAGGAATTTATAAAAGCTAAGTTAATAAAGATTATAAGTAAGATATAAAGAATTTATAAAGCCTAAAATTAAAGTAAAAGTAATAAGTTATAGTAAGAAGCAGATGATTAATTAGTCTGCTAGGCTAACTATTAAATCTAATTAGTAGAATAGCCTTCTC
>NW_006916123.1:3483-6404 GCF_000464535.1 Endocarpon pusillum Z07020
AAAAACGTATTAGCTTTACTATCTACTAAAGCATAAAGATAAAGAACCTTGTTGTCTATACTCTTAAGATTAAATGCTATAATAAGAGATGATCTTCTGATAAGCTAGTTAAGCCTGATGAGTATGCTCTTGTAATAGCCTAAGATTATAATTTCGCCTAGGGCATCTTGTTTTTTAACTTTGTAGATTCCTTATTAAGGCTAAAGGTGTTACGCGGAAGGCTGTGCAACAGGGTATAGGGGTGCTATAGAGATAGCGGAGAGTCACGAAGAAGCAATAGAGGGCAACTGTATGACTATGTCGATTGCTATAGTGAAGGCTCAACTATCTAAGTGCTATAGAGGCGAAAAGCGAGGTATGACGCTCAGAGCGCCAAGCCTGCCCTAGCCCTTAGCCCTAATGCCCCTCTGGGCTATTACGCAGGTTATGTCGTAACAAAAGGACTCATCTCTGAAGTTAGATTCTGCCTCTTTAATCTTACTAATATAAAGGTCAGAGTAATCAGGTTTTATATAGCCAGGCTTATTGTAATAGAAACAAGTTACTATATCATCCTTCTTGAAACTCACGCGCTTCAATTTTAAACTAGTAGCCTAGCTAGGAGAAGGAGTAAGAGAGCGTTGTGATGGGCCTGCTGTCGGGCTAAAGGGAACAGATACGCCTTACCTAGCGTAGTCCTGGCTTCTGGGCGCGCCTAGTGTCAGGCCTCAGGCTGTTGGGTCAAGCATAGTTACAGATTCGCTCTTTTTCTCTCTCTTTTTTACAAATTAGTATGAGCTAGTTCTCTTACTCTATAATCTAATGAGCTATAGTACTAGCGTTATAGAAAGTCTGATCTCTTATCTCGTGAAGGAGTTTAGTGGACATCTTTTCCTGCAGGTCCTTATATTAATTCTAGCTAGACTTACTAATCTGTGATGCTAAACGCGTGAAGTTAGCCTAGAAAGCGTTAAATAATTAGTCACCCTAGCGTAGAGCAGCGTAGGCTGCCTTAGCATGTTATTAATATAGCGTATTACTTTCTCTGAAGGCTTGCTTTATAATGGCAAAGATCTCCTTAGGCGTCTAAATAGAGTATAGTGATGTTAGTTTAAGGCGCTTGCGGATGTAGTCTCTAGCAAGGCCTTCTACAAGGCTAGTAACAAATCTTATAACTTATAAGTCGTTTTAAAGAAAAGGGCTAATAAAAGAGCAAGTCTTATAAATCTAATCTTTAACTAAGATATCCTTAGGGCTGTTTAGGCTACTAAAGGTCTTAGGGGTGCCCTTATAAAGATCTTTAATAGTAAGTAACAAAAGAGAAGTTGACTTAAAAGGCTTTATATCAGCTCTTTTATTTCCTAAGTTAGAGGATCTAGTCTTTTAAGGATGATAGTCTGGCACTTATAAAGAAATAGGCCTCAAGAAGGGTAATAAAAAGAAGATTAATAACAGATTAGAGGTATACTTTATCTTAAAAGAGGATTAGTAAGAGTGGCCTTATATTATATACTAGCTATTATCTCTATATATAGAGATTAGAATATATAAAAGACATTAAGGAAGCAGGCGCCTAATGCACAGACGCTTAATAATAAGTTAGCTGCTCTATTAGGTTAGCAATTTACTTTTGTAAAGTTATATTTTGTTCTTATAGAGCCGTATTCTATTTCTCTAACTTCTGGCTAATAGTAGTAAGCTACGTAATGTACTCCGAAATTTAGTAGGTTAAGTTAGTATTAGTATTTGCTGTTTTCACTAGCTTTAAGGTAACCCTCTTAGCTGTCTAATTAATCAGAGCTTGTTCTTATGTTCCCTGTTATTATAGCTTAGCTAGAATAGTATTAATACTAGATTGAATTAGCTAATATAATCACTCTTAGCTAAGCTACTCTAGCAAGGGAATCAGAAAGATCAAAAAATAAAAGATAGGATTAAGGTAGTTATTCTTAGTAAGAGGAATAGGATTATTAGTCCTAGCTAGGCTAGATAAGTCAAAGGTAGCTATATTAAATATAGTCTAAGGGGCTGCCCTTATGTTCTTACGTATTAGTAATTAGTTACTAATTAGTATCATTATTATTAATATATAGCTTAGCTCTAATAAAGTAATACGTAAGTTAAAAGAGGAAAGGCAACAAGACCTTAAAGGGTATCGCAATTATCAAGATAAGGAAAAGGTTAGTGGTCCCTTTGAACAGGGCATCTATCTGATAGCTCTAGAGTATATTAACCCTATGTTTATACTCTGCCTTAACAACAGAGTCGTTATATAAATATGTAGATCCCGCTTATTTGAATTTAGAGGTCTGAATCTCTTTGTCTTCTTTAACCTTGTTAAGGGCGCAGAGGGTATCAGAGAGGCTTACTTTAAACTCGAGTCTGATCTCGAATGTTAATACTGACCCAGAATAAGCTGGCGACAGGTTCAGAGATACAGATCTTGCAGTTGATAGTTTAATAATCATTTCTAGTTAAAGAGCAGTCTTAGGATAATGTTATATGTCACGTTAGAAGCAGGTAATAAGTACACGAGATCTTTAGCCTATATTAAGTGCTATTCTAAGACTACAGAGCTGATAAGGATAGCACTAGGGTCGCTCTTATATAGCGAGCATGCCCCTTACTAATATATAGTGCTAATTAATACCTAGCGGCTCTAGCGCTAGCGGCTAACAAGCATAGCAGCTATAATAATAATACTTATAAATTACTTAAGTTTTACTTTAAAGACTTTAAAAGAGCCTAGATTTTAGATATTTTTATAAATATAATAAATCGCTTTAATTTCTTATTTAGATAAGAGACTACTTATAAGGAGTACTATTACTTATAATAAAGGCAGCAGGACCTTATTATCTTCTTAAGGGACTTCTAATAACTTCCTTATAAAGCAGAAGTCTAAGAAAAAAATTAGATTATAAATCTTTAAAATAAGGTTT
>NW_006916124.1:0-2017 GCF_000464535.1 Endocarpon pusillum Z07020
AATATATAACATAATTATTATTATAATAAGCGGTTTAAAATAACAGATTATATAATGTTTTAGACATGCTTCTCCTTAACTATTTCTATAATGTTTCCTTAAGGTTACCTTTCTTATTTATAGATTTCTTGTCTGCCTAATTCTTTCTTTAAGGCTTATAACTTTCTTTTTCCGGAATTCCTTTTATAGCGCTTAACTCTTAATTCTTTTTATACTCTTTAGCATAATAGCTAGGCTTTCTGTATATTAGGCATAATCCTTTTTTATATTACTCTGTCTATTATTTTCTAGAAACTTTTTACTTGCTCTTTTTATTCTAACATTTCTTAAGTAGTCCTAGTCTTTTCCCTTTCTTAATTACGTCTAGATTTATTAGTATACTTTGTCTTGCAAGATAATACCCTAGGGTTTTATGTTTTAGACGTTATATAGGAATTCCTTTTATAGCGCTTAACTCTTAATTCTTTTTATACTCTTTAGCATAATAGCTAGGCTTTCTGTATATTAGGCATAATCCTTTTTTATATTACTCTGTCTATTATTTTCTAGAAACTTTTTACTTGCTCTTTTTATTCTCTTTCTTAGTTATATTCAGGTTTATTAGCATACTTCGTCTTGCAGGGTAATGCCCTAGGGTTCTATGTTTTAAATGTTATATATTAGCTTAGTATTATACTAGAAATGTAATATAGTTTTTCTTCTAGCCTTTTTTGAGTTGTCTTTTATAATTCTAGTTATTTATTTTGATTACTATTTTAATTAAAGATAATAATTTGCTTAGTTAATTAATCTTAGATAGATTATCTTTTACTAAATTCTTTAGTCTTTTGTAAAAGATGGCTGCTAATGTAGCATCCTTTTAATTAACTTATAAAGTGATCTAGTAAAACTTGGAAGCGTAGTCTGTAGGCGTAGGTCGCGGGAGGATTCGTAACAGGTGTATAGATAACAGTAAACTAATTCCTCCGTCCTTTAGTCAAAATGGACATTCCCTTTACTTAAGAGAAAGCCCTTCCGATCCCTATAACACTAATGCGGTCATAACGGGATGTAGCCTCCACGCTTCGTAGCCCTTGCAGTAGTAGCGCAGGGCTACGGGATGTGGCCTTTGTGTTCGTAACGCTTGTGTTGGAGTTCGCATCGCACCCGCGGGACGTGACCTTCGGTAGAGCTGCCTTATACAGCTGCTACAGGATGTGGCTTGGCATATCATGACAATATTCGAATTCTGATATTCATAATAAGTAGATTCGTTATTTTGATAAATCCACAAAAGCTGTTACAAAAAAGGCATATCAATTGCTAATCATGGACGGATTTAATACCCATTTTAAATTCGAATTCATATAATTTTGCTAGAATAATGCTATTATTTCCTTCTGCCTTCCTCCTTATTTTACGCATCTTTTACAGCTACTTGATGTAGTATGCTTTTAATTACTCAAGCACTATTATACAAAGGCTATTGACTGTCACGTGTCACGTTGGAAGCAGGCGACGAGTGCGCGAGATCTTCAGCCCATGTTGAGTGCTATCCTAAGACTGCAGAGCCGACGAGGATGGCACTGGGGTCGCTCCTATATAGCGAGCATGCCCCTTACTAACGCGTAGTGCCAATCAATACCCGGCGGCCCCAGCGCTAGCGGCCGACAAGCATGGCAGCCGTGACATTGACCGTGCTATACAGCTTGGCAATTGCTCATTTTCGCAAGTAGCCTTTTTAGCTAATATCCATAAAATTCGTACGCAAACTTTTAAGAATTCTACAATTCTAAGTGCTTTTCAAGAAACTAGTCTTGTGCCTTATAACCCAAATATAGTAATTGCCAAATTGTCTTTTCTGCTAGTTCTTAATTCTGAAAATGACTCTGAATCAGAGTCATTAGATATAATAAAAATGCTAAAAAAGTGAGATAGTGATCCAACTTCACAAAAGAGTTACGCCCAAGTAACCAAAGTTACTTGAATGCAGTTGGAATAGTATATTAATCCTTATCCAGATGCCCTAGAGAGAGTC
>NW_006916124.1:2120-16760 GCF_000464535.1 Endocarpon pusillum Z07020
TCTATCGTTGCGCTGCGTTCTATCGTTGCGCTGCGTTCTATCGTTGCGCTGCGTTCTATCGTTGCGCTGCGTTCTATCGTTGCGCTGCGTTCTATCGTTGCGCTGCGTTCTATCGTTGCGCTGCGTTCTATCGTTGCGCTGCGTTCTATCGTTGCGCTGCGTTCTATCGTTGCGCTGCGTTCTATCGTTGCGCTGCGTTCTATCGTTGCGCTGCGTTCTATCGTTGCGCTGCGTTCTATCGTTGCGCTGCGTTCTATCGTTGCGCTGCGTTCTATCGTTGCGCTGCGTTCTATCGTTGCGCTGCGTTCTATCGTTGCGCTGCGTTCTATCGTTGCGCTGCGTTCTATCGTTGCGCTGCGTTCTATCGTTGCGCTGCGTTCTATCGTTGCGCTGCGTTCTATCGTTGCGCTGCGTTCTATCGTTGCGCTGCGTTCTATCGTTGCGCTGCGTTCTATCGTTGCGCTGCGTTCTATCGTTGCGCTGCGTTCTATCGTTGCGCTGCGTTCTATCGTTGCGCTGCGGTGCACTAAGCTGCAAAGCTTAGTGCAAAAAGTGCACGGTTACCGCCAAGCTCGAACAATTGGCTGCAAAGTGCTGTAAGCTAAAAAATGCGGGCCGCGGGAATCACTGTTCTAATTGGTCAAAGTTCCCCTTCCTGCCTTCTTGAGTTTAATGTGGCCTGTAGTAGCTTGCCAAGGCTGCAGACTTTTGCCAAGCTGTACCCCATCAAAAATCAGAATGCACGGAAAGTGCATAGTATTCGCACATAGAATGCGCAGAAAGAGCGTACAGAATTCGCACGCAGAATGCGCACGCAGAATGCGCAGAATTTACAGAATGATCTTCTATCCTTCTGTCCTTCTATCCTTCTGTCCTTCTATCCTTCTGTCCTTCTATCCTTCTGTCCTTCTATCCTTCTGTCCTTCTATCCTTCTGTCCTTCTATCCTTCTGTCCTTCTATCCTTCTGTCCTTCTATCCTTCTGTCCTTCTATCCTTCTGTCCTTCTATCCTTCTGTCCTTCTATCCTTCTGTCCTTCTATCCTTCTGTCCTTCTATCCTTCTGTCCTTCTATCCTTCTGTCCTTCTATCCTTCTGTCCTTCTATCCTTCTGTCCTTCTATCCTTCTGTCCTTCTATCCTTCTGTCCTTCTATCCTTCTGTCCTTCTATCCTTCTGTCCTTCTATCCTTCTGTCCTTCTATCCTTCTGTCCTTCTATCCTTCTGTCCTTCTATCCTTCTGTCCTTCTATCCTTCTGTCCTTCTATCCTTCTGTCCTTCTATCCTTCTGTCCTTCTATCCTTCTGTCCTTCTATCCTTCTGTCCTTCTATCCTTCTGTCCTTCTATCCTTCTGTCCTTCTATCCTTCTATCCTTCTATCCTTTTTTTTCTAAGAAAGTTACATCTTGTTTAATTTAAAGCAAATAGTTCTAAAGATAGAATCTGCAGATAGATAATTCAGTTCATCCACCTCATCACTAAGTACGGACCGTGCGGCAGCTGATGTTTGAGCAGCTTGGTATTCGTGCTAGGACTATTTCTCTGAGCGCTTTTTCAGATGGAGGCACAGCCATCGAGGCCTGAGGGGTTTGTTCGCGGGCTCCGATCGAGCCCGTGAGTGGATTGTCCTCGATTTCCGGCAACGTCATCTCGTGACCTCTAAATGTCAGCAATGCTGCTAGCTTGGGAGCATATGGAAAGTCATTGGCTCGGAATTCGAAATGGAAGGTCCAGATCCTAGAGACCAATGATCGACGGAATGGGAAAATTTGGTCTTTGTTGCGCCTCCAGCTATTATCTCAGGTACCAGCAGCACATGCCGAACGAAGGTCCGAAGGGGAAATTTGAAGGAGCTAGTTGAGTAAGGCTGAGGATCAGCAACAAGGCTAAGGTAGACGCGCAATGCTTGATTGCGTCACAAGGACAGACTGTGATCTGCAAACGTGGGGGAGACCAATGAGGCAGTGCGAGATGAAACATTAGACATCTTCCGCTACGTCAGTTCATGCTTGTCCGTGCTACTCCTGCGTCACTACAATTATTTGGGTTAGCGTAGGCATTCTACTAGTGCTGAAGTGACGCTAGCGTAACATGTGAGGTGAGGGGCTATCAGCAGATGCTTAACTATCTGCCAAGCAACCTTGGGCTACGTCACCGCAACTGCCCGTCCATCTTCACTTTCAAGGGTCCTTGTGACTCAAACATTCATCTACTATAAAGTTGCGGCCTCTTGCTGGGAATTCTCCTTCCTACAACCACCATATTCACCTTTGACTCAACCAAGTGCAACCAGCATTCCAAGTCAGACTTCTACCAACATCAACCACCTCAACAACACAATCAGCGGCAATGGATTACCTCAAGGACAAAGCCAATAAAGCGGTTGAAACAGTCCAGGGCAAGGGTGCCGAGGCCAACGCCGAAGCAGACAAAGGTAAACTACTAGTGGTAGCATCACATCTCATGTAATCTATTGACAATACCTGCAGAGGCCTTCAAGGGGAATGCTCCTGGTCTCGGTCTTAAAGATCAACTCAATGCCGGCAAAGAATATGTTGTTGACAAGAAAGATCAGAAGTCCCACGAGGTACATCCACCACCATCCAACGACTGTAGCTTTGCTAATAATTCTTTAGGCTAAGGCTGATGCCCATGACGCTAAGGCTGAAGCCCGTTAAGGTATTGGAGGAGCACAGAAGCTGTTGGAGGAGTCAAATACACGAGCATGGTAATCATGTCTTTCTCATACCGTTCGAAGTTGTCATTATGACACAGATCATAGATAGTAGCTGAGCTTTGAATCGAGCATCCAACACCGTTCTTTGACGCTTGGTCATGACCTATGTGATCATTGTCTTCCTAGTGATTAAAGGATGTAGCTTACATCGCCAGCAGACCTTCATGTGCTAGACGTAGATGGTAAATCGGATGTCAACAGCTATCTACGACACTCGGATTGATACGCTTTACAACCTTTAATAGTGATGTTAATGCCAAATTTCGCAAACAGCCGACTGGCGGCAACATAGTGAGATGGCCATGAAAATGTTTGGCCGACTCGAACTCTGGGCAACTCTCTCCCGCGACATCGTCAAGCTGTTGGCGTTTGTCACATGAGATCAATTGAGAATCGCACCTTAACCCACAACTTGGCTCTTTTCGACCAATACTTCAATCTTCGTCGGGAAACCTCGCTCTCGCATGTGGACACGTTACATCGAATACAAGAACTTCTCTAAAGAGTTAAGGACTGAACATGCATGATTGTCTATCTCACCCCGTGACACTTGCCAGACAAATTCCGATATCTTGGATCAAAGGACCGACCGGGCACACAATTTTCAATACCATCAATACCCATAAGCTCTCCTGCGCCGCTTGCGAAAACAAAAATATTGAGTAGCTGCCTCTCTCGGAGTTGGCCAACAATGAAGATCAGAAAAACGACCATCCCGATTCCGAGCTGCGATTGAATGCAGACAACTATACTTCGGCTGACTTTGCTTGTCTCGCACTGCTTTATCTCCTTTAAGGGCGAGGTTCTCTCCACTCGCATTTCTCAAAACGGCCTGTCGCAGCCCATTGGCTGCGGTGTGGTGAAGATTGGGAATGTCCACCCTCTCCGCCAGATTGTTCCGAGCATTCGCGAAAGTGCTTTCCACTCGCTGCATAAGCGTCACTATCAAAACGTTAGTGACGAACGCTGATAGCAACATCATACGGACGTACTGGCTGCGAATGCGTTGTAGGAGTCGGCGTTTAGCACGCTAGCCAAATCGCCTCTTTCAAGACATGCCCAGTCACGCACACCATCGAGATCATATGCCGCTTCCCATTCGGCGTCTCCTCCCTTCCCATGTCGACAATATTTTGCGTTTATGATGGACTCGCTCTGACACGCGATCAGTACAATCGGAAACTGGGTGCAATGAGCCTGAACGCACCAGAATCTTCATGTTCACATGTTCATGTAGTACTGCATCGATTACGCCGTCTCGACCGCGCCACAGCATAGCTGGTAGTCTACCATGCGGATAGGCCAGAGATAATAGCCGCTTCATCTGTCCTATGCTTGACAGATGCTCAACCTAGAAAAACTGATTAGCGGCGGAAGGACAACTGAGACAGCGTACTGACTTCATGGAGGAGGGTCCCCTCCTTGGTCTGCATGAAAGCATTCAAAAGAGCATCAACAATTTTAGGACCATGGCCCTTTTTGGGGCGAACGCCGCTTGTGTTTCGCAGGCTGGGTGCCTCCCACCAGTCTTCGTAAAGCCAAATTGTCTTCTCAGCTTGAGCAGCAGCGAATCTGCAACTCTTCCTTAATGCTTTAGGAGCGTTGCCCTGGCGCAACTTATCAGCACATGCGAAACTCCACATCGATCAGCTATGCAGGCTCACTTTAATGATTCGCACGGTCCCCAGCCATTGTTGGACATACTCCATGCCATCATGTCCGAGACAGTACTTGATAACAGCCTCACATCGTCTCAGAATTGCTAGATATTTGTCAGTTGGCCGAGAAGCTCATACTGAAGCTCCGCAACGAGCACGAATGATCACATACCCATTACAACTGGCCAGTTCGTACTGCTCTTAAAGCAGCTCAAAAAGGCTGAGCCATTGGGCGTGGCTAATTTCAGGGCTGGCATGATCCAATCCAAAACGTTTTGAAGAGATGTTCTGATAGCAGCAATCTCTGACTCTTGCATAGCATGCCCATAGCTGATGTTCCGGAGTGCTTGCAGAATGACTGGCTTCTCCGGCTCCATCCGGAAGACGACCCTGGGTTGGATGAACGCCATGGCTCTGGATGTGGTATCGAAATATTTCGCGAAAGGCGTCTAAACGGCAACGAAAGTGGTGAAGGCAAACTAAGGTATAAAGTGAAGACCATGTACTGCTTTCTACCACATATATGTAGGGAGAGAGGCTGGAGATGATCAGAGGTATGACAACCTTACGGTAGCATCTGGGTCCCACCGAAATATAGGGACCTTGCCGAGAGCAAAACACCTATACACAACTTTTTATGTTGACAGCAAATACAACCACAGGTACTCTTCATGGTATAGAACCATGCGCACCGACTAGTGTTCCGATTAGCAGGGCCAAATATTGGAGACATAATAGATGCAGAATGGCAAACACATATCGGCATGGGTCAAAGTGTCGTCATCATCCGCTCAGATACGCCGGAAGTATACTTTGAATGAGTCGTCAATACCATATGTGGACTCGCTACCTCACCTGCATGCAGCGTCTCAATCGAGATAGGTTTTCCAATCATGTTGGTATGGATCGGAGAGAAGCCGACGGAAACATACGCTAGGTCATATCTGGTATTGAGTGACTAATGATCAAAACACGGAAGAAGTGGTTGTGATGTGTGTCGCTACCTTTGAAAGGAGGCGTTGTTGTGTTGGAGGATGACGTTTAGGCCTTGTGGCAGACCCTTACACCTCCTCTATCTTGTCCTGTGAACGTGTCAACCATAGCTGTGCTATCGGCCCCTGAAAATCCATTTGGAGTGTTTGATCGCAGCATAATGAAGAGCACTCTTTCCGTTCCCAACCGCGCGCATAGCAGCTCATGCAAAAAGAAACACTAATCATAGAGGATAAGGAAACGGTGAGACTTATGAGAGATCCCCCACGAAAGACGAACTAAAGTTCTATAAGTAGCAGGAAAGGCGTGAAGGCGATTGCGTTTGATTCCAGGTGTTTCCAAAAGTGAAGCGGTCCAGAGCATTCATGCTTGCAGAGATGAGCGAAGCAATCAGGGAATTCAAGTTGACAGCAATGTTTTGACGAGGCCTCGGACTGTCCTTTCGTACTTAGTTTCATTAGTATCGTATGGGCAAACAACGGTAGAGTGTCTAGATGTAGTTGGTAGAAGTTTCAGCCAGCAGACACAACAATATAGTACTGTGCATTGCGAAAGTCTTGCGAATCCTTGGCGCTATAAATATCGAGAATTGCTGGCGCCGCGTCGTCAAACAGAAACAGCTGATAATGCAATGGTTTGGAGCAAATTGATGGATTCTAGCGAGGTTAGGAGGAGAATAAGTTGCGATAGCTGTTGAAATTCTGAATATTTCTACATCTTGAATTTCAAGAAATATACTACGGTAGGAGGCATAATGTTTGTCACCTCCGCACTAGTATCTTTGGACCAAAACAATTATCAAACAAGCGAGGCTAAGTAGCACTAATCCACAGATGGGTTAATCTGAGCAGGTGGACTTGTTTTTATGGCTGTTTGATCTTATCCCCTCCGTCCCTGGGTGGTCCAATTAGCGTCTTGGCGCAGAATAAGGTTTTTTAGCCGCATATGAGCGTCACAGCTTTCCACTGCGCTTTTTATAAATAAATTTTCAGCCACTTACTATGCTACGACCACAGCGAAATACGCAAATTCCTCTGAGATACAGAGATAACTCACCTCCGTCAATACACAGAAACAACAACCAGTCAAAACGGTCAAAAATTGGCTCCAAAAGCGTTGATCGAAATAAAATCGATCAAGCCTTGGCAGTGATTGCCCCGACGCCAGAATGCGCAGATGAACCCTCGACATTCATTTCAACAGAACTCCCTCATTTTGAGGCCAATTACGTTCGAAATCGAGCAGGAGCTTCTCGATACACTAATCTATCTGAATTGGGCTTTTTTCAGCTCTTTTTTAGCGATTTCGTGGTGGAAATCCTCTCCGAAGAAACCAACAAATACGCCGCGTTCAAATTACAAAATCCTCCTTTCCTTAAGAAATGTCACTGGGTACCTACTACGCCGGCAGAAATACGTGTATTTATAGGGATAAATCTCCATTTTGACTTATACTATTTGACAGTACGAACGGATTATTAGAAACTATATAATCTAGGTCAATTTATGAGTCGAGATCGATTCGAACTTGTTTATCGCTTTTTCAGTACAAATAGTGCTCCTGCGCCTCCAAATACACCCTAGTTTTATCGAATTCAACGCATAGCTGACCTTATTCGAACTACTTATCAAAATTCCTTTTATCCCTCCTCTTATATCGCTATTAATAAGGCTATAGTTGCCTTTACAGGCCGTTTAAAGCATATAATTAAGCTAAAGAACAAGCCTATTAATATAGGCTATAAGCTATAGTATATTAGTAATCATAGATATATTTGAAGCTGATTATTTTACTCTAAAATAGATAGAGTTAAAACGCTTAAGAAGAGAATAAAAATAAGCTGGCTATGCCTGCGCTCTATAGGTGCTAAGCGCACTCTGTTAACACTTATATTTGTGCTTATTTTACGCTTAGCTAAACAGCTTCTAAAACAGCTTAAATTCTGTGTTTATTTAGATAATCTGTTTTTAAATATACCTATTATATAGTGCCTATTAATTATAAGGGTTTATTATATAAGTATAATACATAAAAAGACTGACGGATTTCCTTTATATCTTTAGAGTTATTTTAAGCAAAATAAGCTACTATAGGACTCTATAATAGTAGAGGTTATTAATAATAATATTCTCTGCTTTATTTAGCAAGATAATAAGGCTATTAGCGCTATTTTAACTGCTTATAGCCTCTACAGAGTTAAGGATAAAGTTCAGTATACGCGAAGATGCCTAAAAATAACGTCTGAAAATCAATGAATTCTACTGCTTATTTTTAATAGTTAATCGTTCAAAAAGCTCTTTATTCCAACAGCTATTAATAAATATAACCACTATATAAAGGGCGTAGACTAAGCTAATCAATTATGCGCGAGTTTTACATGTTATTATAAGCAGAATTATCAAATATAGTAGCCCTTATTTTTCTTTCTTCTTAATATTACTTATACTAATGCGTATCTACTATAGAAATAAAGTAATAACGCGCAGAATCACGATACTCATAAGACCTTTATAAGCGCTCTGTACAACTAATTACTATATTCGAATAATCCGAAAGAGGAGAAATAATCCTAGCCTTTACCCACGGTAGTCTCTCAACACCACCATAAACACGTGCGAGAGAAAACTCACAGTCAGTGCGAATAGGGAAAGCTTCACAAGCCTGGCTGTGTACGCAAAAGGGCTCTCAAGCGCAAATTCGGAACAAATATCACAGAAACAGCTGTAAATGGCGCAAATAAGGCTATTTCTGGTGGGTCAAGGACCTATTTCAAATGCAGCAAGTGCCAAATTTGGCTCTGTATCAAAGGAAGCTGTTGGCAACAATATCACCACTCAATTAGAGTTAATTGCGAGAAAGAATGGCCACAATTCGCCCAAAAGAGACGTTTGTTGATATTTTGTGCCCTTCGTAGTGATCGACAGCGCTAATTGGACCATTCTACACCCCTGTTCAGGGACGGAGGGGATAAGCTTTTCGACTACTTTTTAGCTATCTGTGGACTCGTATCAGAACTAGTCACTACTAGCTCTGTATTGACAAACATTATGTCTCCTACCGTATTAGAAACTTTTATAAAAAGAAAAATAAAGCTAAATCTAGTTAGGGTAGTCTTAATCTTAATTTGCCTATTAATTTGCTAAGAACCCGCCAAGGAAACTCGGCCCATGTAACAGGATAAGGGCAGGGCACCTTCTTGTTGGAATTGGCCGTACGCGTACAGCCAAATCCTTGGCGTCACGTGACCGCACTCTGCGCAGTAGTATTAGCCTCTCCTCCTTCTAGAGATAGATTCTGCAGGTAGATAGAATTCCACTCATCCACTTCCCATTACCTCTAAGGTGCAATGGCTCGAAACTAGAACAAGTCAATAGTCCATAGATTGCTAAAACGAAAGCTGGAGAATCTATCTACAATGTGGCCATGCACAGATTTATATACTCCAACGCCAGCGGGTGAGGCCTGTGTGTGCGTGGGCCACGCCATAGGCCACAGAGCATTCATAGTTCCTAATCCGGCCTCCTGCTGTATAGTGAAGTTTAGGCTTCCCTAATCGGGTAAGGCGAACCTCTCTATTCGTAATCCGTCCGGATAGCTTACACGCTTTGACAAGCGCCCCACGGCAGGAGTTTGCTTGCTACCGCGAGTCAGTTATAGGCGTTGCCTCCTGAGTATATGGCTAGCACATGCATTTCCTGTGCTATAGCAGAGGAAATGCATCATCCATTACACTACCCCCCCCTCTAAAAAAAAATCGATTACCCTTAATTAAGAGCATAAGAAAGCAAGTCCACTTTTATCCCAATGTTGCCAAGCCTAGTAATTCCTTATTTGGTTAGTTTAATATTTGACTATATATATATAGCCAAATCTGTTACGTGACATCCCTATTAGATTTTCTATACTCCGCCTTAAATTAATTAATTAGGCACCTCTTTCGCTAGGTGCCTTTTGAAATAGTCCTTAAGCAGGTCTTCAGAGCCCTTGAAGTTTAAGATAGGGTAATAGGTCAGGTCCTCTAGCCAGCCTACCCATCTTGCTCGTACCTTCCATGCTTTGCCTACTCTCTTGACGTCGACTATATCTTCGACCTCCCACGCCTCCTCTTCTTCTGTCTCTACTAGCAGAGGCTGTGGGTACTCCTGCCCTGGCAGAGGGTCAAGGGTCGGCAGGGTCCTTAGTCAGTAGTAATGTATGGAACACGTTGTGAATCCTTATTAATAAGGGCAGTTCTAAACGAAAACTCTGCCTAAGCCTCTTCACAACAGGGAATAGCCTAATCCATTTCGAATCGAGTTTCTTACAAGGTCTTGTTATGCTAATGTTCTTTATTAATAGCCAGACCTTATCTCCTTCTTTGAAATCGATTTCCCAGTGATGCTTATTCGCCTGCTCTTATTGCTGTAACTACGTAGCCTTCAGATATTCTTGTGCCTACTTCTAACTCTTTTTTATTAGCCTTACTAGGTTCTTAGCCTTTCCTAAGGCTACGTGTTTCCTTATTATCTCTGTAGACTTAAGCTTGTCAAAGCTTATCCTTAGCTGATATCTATATATAATTATAAATAGTAACAGCTATATAAACTTAGATACTACTATATTTGTAGCAAATTTAGCGCTTAAGAGAAGATTATTCTAATTATTCTGTACAAAATTTATATAAGCTTTTAAGTATTATTTTATTTTTATATTAAAGACTTTTATTTAGTTATTTATCTATAAATAATAAGTTATAAATAACTTTACTTTAATTTCTAAGATTTAATACTATTATTTCTATATTTTATTAGCAAATTATAGCCTTTAATCAGATATAATTATTTAAGGAAGCTTATAAAGCTTTTATATATTTCTATATAATATCTTAGTTGTCTCTTCTAAAGTTATGCCCTTCTTTGCAGCTATATAAAAGATATAATAGTGTTCCTTACTTAGCTAATTAATAACTACTAAAATAGTGTTATAGCCTTCTGATGTCAGTAATTCTGTAATGAAATCTATTAAGATATCTTGCTAAGAGCGCTTAGGAATTAAAAGAGATTATAATAAGTTTGTAGGGAGCTAATGTATAAGTTTAGTTCTTTTGTAAATATAATAATTTCGTAAAAATCTCCTGACTAATATATATTTATTTAAGATATAGTACCTATTATTTATAATAGCCTTCCTTATCTTTATATAGCCTGAATACCTAGTCTCCTTGCTCTTGTAGATCTCTTAAATCACGTCTATTATTATTGTTATTAGTACTACTAGTTTTTCTCTATACTATAGCACTTCTTCCTTATCTTTATAATTTTGAATATTATACCTAAATATTTTCTTCTTTAAGTTCTCTATTTATTTCTCTATCCTAATTGTATTAAACGTCTTATTAACCTGATTCTCTTTCTTTACCCTCTTTTAGAGCGGCAAATCTTCCTTCTCTAATAATGCCTGCATTATTAAGATCTTTAGGTTGTCTTTCACCTCCTTAGATAGCATGTCTGATTACAGAAGGGTCTAATGCAGATTAGGATTCTCCTTTACTCTTAGGATCTTATTTTTCTTTTAAGTTAATATATTAGCTTTTCTGTTAGTAGTTCTTAGATGATATCTAATCTTAAAGTTGTATTAAGATAATAACTCTGCCTAATATGCTTGTTAACGTGTTAGCTTCTTTATTAATATAAAATACTCTAGAGCCTTATAATCTATGAGTATTTAGATAGGATCCTCTCTTAGCAAGCGTAGCTCTAGTGACTATTCCTCAAAATAACAGATAATAGCTAGTAGTTCCTTATTGTAAATCATGTAATTACACTCTACTAGTGCTATACTTATTAAGAAGAATGCTATAGGATAAAGTTCTCTATCCTCCCCTTATTACAAGAGCACTCTACTAACTATATAGTCACTTATGTCACACTCTACAACTGTCTCTTTCTCAGAGTCGAAATAAGCGAGGACTAGCTTCTTTGAAACGAGGTCCTTCAGGGCCTAGAACGCCTTAGTATAGTAGTCATCCCAGGTGTGCCCTGCATCCTTCTTCAACAGGTCATTTAGCAGCCTTGCTACCTTGCTGAATCCTAAGCAGAATCATTGATAGAAGTTAGCAAACCCCAGGAATCTCTGCACCGCGCGGACATCTCCTAGGTTAGGTTTCTCCTACTCCTGAATAACTCGTACGCGCTCTAGATCCATCTGAATGCCCTCTGGAGTCACGATCAACCCGAGATACTTCACTAACTATATATAGAACTCGCTTTTCTTAATGTCAGCCTGAATATTACTTTTGCAGAGAATCTGTAAGACCTCTTGTATGTGTTGCTCATGTTCTTCTCTCAATTGGCTAAAGATCAAGATGTCGTCTAGGTATAGTATAACGAATTTTCTAAGTACCTTTATAAATTTCTTGTTTATAAAGCGTTAGAATATCGCTAGCATAGAGGTTAATTCGAACAGCAATACCCTATATTAGTAGTTGCTATACATAGTACTAAACATAATAAGTTTATAGTCCTTCTTAGTCGCCAAACAAATCTAGTAATATGTCTGTTAAATATCTAGCTTAAAAAAGACTATAGCTTTTTTAAAAAGACTTATAGTCTTATTAATCTGAGGGATGATATAGCTATTCTTCTTTATAATAGTGTTTAGATCTCTAAAATTAATACAGAAACAAAGTCCTCCTTAGGGTTTCTGTATTAGAAGAATTAGTAATACGAATAAGGTAGTGCTTAATTTAATAAACCTCTTTTCGAGATGCTCCTTAATATATTTCTTGATCACCTTAAGCTTATTTAGGCTTATCTTACGCAAGGGCTGCGTTTAGGGCAGTTTAGCACCTGCTTCTAGTTTAATCTTATAGTCATACTCTTCCTTATGCTCTAGAAGAGTATCAGAAACCTCCTTTAAAAAGACATTTGCAAATTCTTGAAATTTCACTAAAAGAACTTTTTTTGGATCTAGTTCTGACTAGATCTGTTTCTTAATGTATTTATTTATGTCCTTTATTATAATAATAAATATTTCTGTACTAAGGGTAATTAATAATTACTTAAATACTATAATGCTTATAGGCTTAGTACTGTACTAGGCTGCCCTAGCCTCCTTAACCTTTCTTTTATAAGTAATAGCTATAGTTATCCTGTTATTCAGAGTCTTCTCTATCTTAATAAGACATAAAGGTTATAAAATAGCCAGGGCTATTTTAGGACGCTTAAGAATCTTTGTTACTTATAATAATAATGCCCTAATCAGGTTAGCCTAAAATTTAGCTATATATATATAGTTAAATTTGTTATATAGCTTCTTTATTAGCTCTTTCTTTGCTGCTTACTCCTTAGCTTTAGGCTTATTACTCTGATTCTTATAATTCTACTAGAATATAAGTTGCTTTTTATAATTATAATCCTTTATAAACTTTACTAATAAATCCTTAAGATCTAGAATATAGCTATATAGCCTTATTTACTTCTTCCCTAAGATTATAAGGTATATAGCCTTTATTATATTTTTTATTAGCTTTTTCTCTGCTGCTTGCTCCTTAGCCTTAGGCTTATTACTCTGACTTTTATAGTTCTACTAGAATATAAGTTACTCTTTATAATTGTAATCTCTTATAAACTTTACTAATAAATCTTTAGGATCTAGAATATAGCTATATAGCCTTATTTACTTCTTCCCTAAGATTATAAGGTATATAGCCTTTATTATATAAAAGATCTATAATCCCTGCTAGTGTTTGCTAACATATATAAGTAAATAGAGGGCCTAAGAAATAAATTAATAGATTTTACTAGTAAAATCAGAAATAGGAATAAGTTTAGCTAAGTCTACTATATTAATTTATAACCTTTTATAAAGTTGTTTTATTAATTAATAATTTATAATTATGCTTAACTAACATCCTATATTTAATAGTATTAATACTATTAATCTTTCTCTCCTTCTTTTAATGCTAATATTAATTAGAAATAAAGCCTTAAAATTACTCTTTACTACTATAATAAGGATCCTTATAGCTTCTTTATTAGTTATGTTACTAGGCCTGCTTACAACGTCTTAATAGTAGATAGCTCTTTTCCTGATTACTCTTATATCTAAGAGCAATCCTTTATATAATGTCCTAGTTTCTTATAACAATAGCACCTTACTATAGATATATTTCTTAGAAGTTGTGGCTTAGTTACTAGCCTCTCCTCCTTTACTATTAATTCGCTAGCAGATTAATAAGTACTAGAAACTAAAGGTTTTGTTAGTGTGCTAGCGCTAGCTACTAGTTTGTTTAATGTGATATATTAACTATTTATATTAGTATATATTAGGTTAGTGATTATTTCCTAAATTAACATATATTTGTAGAGAATAATTACTTACTTCAGATCATCTTAAACCTTATCTCAAAGGTCTATAATCTGGTCCTTTTCTTAGACTTCTGCTTTACAGGAAAGCCGTCAGAAGTCCCTTAGGAAGGCAGCGAGGTCCTGCTGCCTTTGCCGTAAGTAGTGGTACTCCTGACAAGCAGTCTCCTGCTAAAACGGGGAGTCAAAGCGATTCGCTATATCTGTAAAGATATCCGAAATCTGGGCCCTTTCAAAGTCTTCGAAGTAGGACCCAAGCAATTCACAAGCGTCACTGCTAGTACGCGACTATACGTAGGCGACCTTAGACAGTTCCGTTGGAAAAAGCGCTGCATTAACCATGAACTTCATCTTTATGGCTGACAACCAGGAGCGGAACTTCTGAGGAGGCCCGTCCTCAAATACCTCTGGGTGAGGCAACTTCTCTGTCTTCGTACCAAGCACTGTCGCAGGGCTCGGAGTCGCTTCCAACGAGACTTGCCCTTGAGGCGGCGATTCTCGTTCTGTCGGAGTTGCTGAAGGAGACTCCACTCGGACTTGCGGCTTTAGTATCGCTGTAACCTTGTCGCGGAGGTTCTAAATAATCTCCTCCTTATTATGGAGTTGATCCTTTAGTAACTCAATCTTGATACTGGTGCCTCTGTCAAGGTCTTGGTATCTTTCTTCCCAAGTTTCCTTCTCTTAGAGAGCTTCTTGATACTCAGCCTCCTTCTCTAGGCGGAAGGCTTTTTCTTCCTCATAGGCGGCTACTAATGTCAGTACAAACGCCGCTGCATGTATCTGATTCTCGTTAACAAGTGCCATGAAGGCTGGAAGAGCTGATAGGTCATCCGTCGCTCTCTCTGCGTGCTCAATTAATGCGCGCAGGGCGTCTTGATCTGTAGGAGGGGCTTCGTCTAGGCTCCGCCTC